>NC_057814.1:156765412-156795143 GCF_018294505.1 Triticum aestivum
TGGGGAGGAAAGGCAGCGGGGCGGTGGCTTATAAGGGGGCGGGGCGGTGGCTTATAAGGGGGCGGGGTGGCGGCTTGCTTGGGGAGGGGGCTGGCCCGGGGAGGAGTCCGGCTCGGACTCCCCTCGGCGTTCGTGCGCGGCACGATGGCGGGGAAGGCAGCGGCGCGGGGAGTGGGTCTGCTGGGTTCGGCCCAGTCGGTCCGGGGAATTTAAAAAAAAATTCCGTCGAAAAACAAAAATCCTAATCAAATATAAAAAAATCTAAAATGCCAAAAACAATTTTCACCGTCTAAATAAAATATTTAGAACAAAGTGAACATTTTTTGGCCTAAAAATGCAATTTTGAAAAATGCATATTTTTCTAATTCAAATAAAATCTCGAACAAAATCCAAATACATATTTATTTGATTTTAAAATTTTTCCTCCCGTATTTTTTTCAAGAAGTCATATTATCTTCTCTCTTTTATTTTAATATTTGAAATATTCGGAGAGAAAAATATTAAAACCAAAATGATCCTCTTTTCAAATTTGAGAAAATTCAAATATGAAAATTAATGAAATCCCCAACTCTCTCCGCGGGTCCTTGAGTTTCTTAAGATTTCTAGGATCAAAACCAAAATGCAATAAAATATGATATGCATATGATGACCTATGTATAACATCCAAATTGAAAATTTTGGGATGTTACAAACCTACCCCCCTTAAGATGAATCTCGTCCTCGAGATTCGGGTTGGCTAGAAAATAGGTGCGGGTGGTCTTTCCGTAGATCTTCCTCTCGTTCCCAGGTGGCTTCATCCTCGGTATGGTGGCTCCACTAAACTTTGAAAAACTTGATAACCTTGCTGCGCCTAACTCGGCTGGCAAACTCGAGAATCTTGACAGGTTTCTCCTCGTAGGTCAGATCACTATCCAACTAAATTGCTTCTAGGGGCATTGTATCTCTCAGAGGAATATCGGCCATCTCTGCATGGCACTTCATCAACTGGGAAACGTGAAACACATCATGAACTCCTGACAATCCTTTGGGTAACTCCAACTTGTAGGCCACTTCTCCCATACGCTCCAAAACTCGGTATGGTCCTACAAATCTCGGGGCTAACATTCCCTTAACTCCAAATTGTTTAACTCCTCGCAGAGGTGACACACGAAGATATGCTCTGTCTCCGATTTCATAGACTACCTCCTTGCGCTTTGTATCGGTATAACCCTTCTGCCTGGACTGAGCTACCTTTAGTCTATCGTGAATCAACTTAACCTTCTCTTCAGACTCTTTGATCAAATTTGGTCCAAACAACTGGCCGTCTCCAACTTCATCCCACATTAACGGTGTCCTGCACCTTCTCCCGTACAAAGCTTCGAAAGGTGCCATCTTCAAGCTAGCTTGATAACTGTTGTTGTATGAGAACTCCACGTAAGGCAAATTATCATCCCAACTAGATCCATAATCTAGCGCACAAGCTCTCAACATGTCCTCCAGAATTTGATTGACTCTCTTGGTCTGTCCATCTGTCTGCGGATGAAAGGTTGTACTGAACTCTAGCCTAGTACCCAAAGTCTGGTGCAGCTGATTCCAAAATTTTGAGGTAAATTGTGTCCCTCTATCTGATACGATGATCCTCGAAACTCCATGCAGACATACAATCTTGGTCATATATATCTTGGCCAACTTCGCACTCGTATAGGTGGTTTTCACTGGAATAAAGTGAGCCACTTTGGTCAAACGATCCACCCCTACCCAGATAGAATCATATCCCGATCGGGTCCTGGGTAATCCGGTGATGAAATCCATGCCAAGCTTGTCCCACTTCCATTCGGGTATCGACATAGGCTGCAGTAATCCTGCTGGCTTCTGATGTTCTGCCTTCACTCTCTGACATACATCACATACGACTACATACTCGGCAATATCCTTCTTCATACCAGTCCACCATAAATGCTCCTTAAAATCCAAATACATCTTGGTGTTTCCGGGGTGTATCGAGTATGGTGAGTCATGGGCTTCCTGAAGTATTAACTTTCTGATCTCCGCATTATTGGGTACATAAACACAGTCCAAACCATAAAGTTTCATGCTCATCCTCATGAAAACCGTTGGCTTTTCCTTTGCTCATCTTCTCCTTTATATCAGCAATCTCCTTATCATCCTTCTGAGCTTCTCAAATCTTTCCCAATAATGTTGACTGAACCTCCATTGCTACAACAAAACCTCTTGGAACTATCTCCAAACGAAGTTCCTTGAGATCATCAACTAACTCCTGCGGTAATCCTCCGCTTACGAGGGTATTGACATAGCTCTTCCAGCTCAAAGCGTTTGCTACTACATTGGCCTTTCCTGGATGATAGTGCAGCTTCATATCATAATCCTTTATAAGCTCCAACCATCTACTTGGCCTGAGATTCAGCTCTTTCTGGGTGAAAATGTACATCAAACTCTTGTGATCCATGTACACATCACAACGGTTTCCAATAGGAAAATGTCTCCAGGTCTTAAGCACATGCACTACGGCTGCTAACTCCAAATCATGTGTGGCGTAATTCAACTCATGCGGTCAAAGCTCTCTTGAGTCATATGAAACAACTCTTCCGTCTTGCATAAGCACACCTCCAAGTCCTTGGCGAGAAGGGTCGCAATATACTTCGAAATCCTTGCGGATATCCGGAAGAATTAGCACTTGGGTTGTAACCAAACGTTTCTTCAATTCCTGAAAACTGGCCTCACATTCTTCGGTCCACTTGAACTTAGTGTCCTTCTTCAGCAACTCCGTCATGGGCTTCGCAATCTTGGAAAAATTCTCAATGAATCTCCGATAATATCCCGCGAGTCCAAGAAAACTGCGGATCTCTCCTACTGAGGTGGGTGACAACCAATCAGTGACTGACTGAACCTTGGTAGGGTCTACTGCTATACCCTCTCCTGATATAACATGTCCAAGGAATCCAACTTCCTTCAACCAAAACTCACATTTGCTGAACTTGGCATATAGTTGATGTTCCCTGAGCTTCTCGAGAACTAAACACAAGTGCTCCTTGTGCTCCTCTTCATTCTTCGAGTATACCAAAATATCATCAATGAACACCACAGCAAATTTATCCAAGAACTCCATGAACACCATATTCATCATACTCATGAAATAGGCAGGGGCATTAGTCAATCCAAATGACATAACCGTGTACTCATATAGCCCGTACCTTGTGGTAAAAGTTGCCTTAGGTATATCCTGTTCTCGGATCTTCAGCTGGTGGTATCCTGATCGTAGATCGGTCTTGGAGAATACTTTAGCTCCTTGCAGCTGGTCAAACAAATCGTTGATCATAGGTAGTGGGTACTTGTTCTTGATTGTCACTTCATTCAATGCATGATAATCAACAACCATTCTCAAAGATCCATCCTTCTTCTCAACTAAGAGCACTGGGGCTCCCCACGGTGATGAACTTCGTCGAATGTAACCTTTCTCCAATAACTCCTTAATCTGCTTCTTAATCTCCTCCAGATCATTTACGGGCATCCGGTATGGTCTCTTTGATATCGGTCCGGTGCCTGGCAACAACTCTATCAAAAACTCAATGTCTCGATCCGGCGGCATGCCTGGTAGTTCCTCTGGAAATACATCTGGGTATTCCTTCACTACAGGCACTTCCTCCTGAACAACTCCTGAGAGGGAATTTACTTGGGTTCTCCTTGGCGCATGCCGTGACACATACTTAATCCTTTTTCCCTCAGGGGTGGTGAGTAGTATCGACTTACTAGCACAGTCAATGTTTCCTCCATACTTCGATAGCCAATCCATGCCTAGTATTATATCCAATCGTTGTGACTCCAAAACTATTAGGTCTGAGGGGAAAACATGGCTACCAATGGTTAAGGGTAACCGATCCCACCATCGGCTGTCCATATACTCTGCTCCTGGTGAGCTTACTAGCATGGGTGACCTAAGGTCTAAGGTTGGCAATTTAAACTTATCCACAAATCCCCTTGGTATGTATGAATGCGATGCACCAGTAACGAAAAGAACAAGAGCGGTAAACGAATTAACCAATCACTGCGTCAGGTTGATCTTCAACCTCCTCCATGTTCATGTGGTTCACCTGACCTCTGGTGAAGGGATTGGGCTTCTTCCCAAAGCTTCCATTTCCATTGCCATTGTTCAACTCAGAACAATCATTGGCGTAGTGCCCAGTCTTCCCGCACTTGTAACAGGTGACATGACTCGGATCCTTCTTAGCGGGTGTTGCTGGGTTGGAATGGTTCTGGTTGCTGCTTACTCCATTCCCATTTCCATTCTTGGGACCACTGTGGTTATGGGAACTTCCTCCATTGTGTGTGTGGCCTCCATGGTTATGGGTGTATCCTCCCGAGTTCGGGGTAAAGCGAGGCTTCTGCTGAGCTCCAGAATTATACTTCCCTTGTCCATACTTCCTTTTGCGGCTCTCTATCTTCTGCTGCTTCCCTTCAATCATAAGAGCCCTATCTACCAACTCCTGGTAGTCAGCAAATGTTGCCACCATCAACTGCATGCTCAGCTCATCATTCAGCCCTTCCATAAACTTCTCCTGCTTTGCGGCATCCGTGGCCACATCATCCGGTGCATAACGGGCTAACTTACTGAACTCATCCACGTACTGCCCCACAGTACGATTTCCCTAGAGTAAGTTGCGGAACTCACGCTTCTTCATGCTCATAGCTCTAGTTGAGACATGTGCGGTGCGGAACGCTTGCTAGAACTGATCCCAAGTGACATTGGCTATAGGGAAAGTGGTTGTGTAATTCTCCCACCATGAGGCTGCGGGTCCATCCAGTTGGTGTGCGGCAAACCGCACCTTCTCAGCATCTGTGCAACATGCAGTGGTCAACTCCCTTCCAATCCCGCGGAGCCAGTCACCAGCAACAATCGGCTCGGTGCTACTGGAAAACACCAGCGGATTCAACCTCAGAAAACGGGCTAAGTTGTCAACTGGAGGTGGTGGCGGTGGGTTATTGTTGTTGTTGCCTTGGTTCTGGACTAGTAGCTGCATCAAGGCATTCTCCTGCTGGATCAACTAAGTGAGCTCCGGTGGGAAGACAAATCCGGAGTCACGTCTCGGGGGCATCTGATGGGTTTAGAGGGGAGAGATTAGAATAGAATGAGGTCTAAAGAGAAAACACTACCCATATGCACATGAGACAAACACATTCATATCACACCACTCAATTCAAACAAGGGCATACAATCGATCTAGCTACCGTTACAAAATACTCGGACTACTACTATATACATGGGGGAAATACTACTGATAATATGGAGGTCAAATAGAAATTTTGATCAGTGGAAGACTCCATGATATCCGCTCCAGCTTCGTCTTCATAATCATCATCACTACTGTCGGTGTCGTCGATGATGATGTAGTCCTCGGGATGGTCGTCATCTCCTCCTGGCGCGGGGCCTCCCATTAATACTCCTAGCTTCCTCGTCAGGTCTTCATTCTTTTCCACTAGCACTGCGATTTCCTCCTCATAACCGTCGCGTGTAGACTTGAGTTCCTCTTCAAGCTCCATGTTCCTAGTCATCACCTTATTCAGATCTATCATGCTTGCACACATTTGGTTCTCCTGGTGGCGAATGTGCTGGTTTAACTCCTGGATGAAAGCTGCAATGGACCTGTCCCTCCTGGTGCTGATCATCTCCCATTTCTCATCTCGGCGCCCACATATCTGGTAGATAGTGTCCTTTAGATCCTTGTGGTAAACTTCGCCGATGCGTCCCATGGCGATGTGAGCTGCCATGCTCTTTCCTAGACTCCAGGTTGGTGCATCAAAGGAAAACTCTATGGGCTCAGTAACTGGCGTGAGTGTCCTTCCTGGAACATGAACTCGAATCATCCAACGCTTCTCTTCTGGTAAAGTGGCGGTGTAGGTCCTGGTGTAGCTTGGTATTCCGATGTTCAGGTACCTAGTGACTTCCTTCAAGTGTCGTCCAAAAGGTGTGTCTTCATCCAGTTGAGCAAACCTGTTCCTTGGGTCCGCCATCTATAGAGTGGAAAATGGAGAGGAGTCAGAAATGAGTAGAGAAGAGTGACCTATGGCTTATCTTAGTGGTCGTGTCCTACAATCAATGTGTCATCCCTGTGCATAAGTGTCATCCCTGGATCGGTAATGCTGACGCACACAATACTTGAAGGATTTATAGCAGAGTGCAATCACACACTTATTACATCGAATATCTCAAAAGAGAACTTATTACAATAATATGGCTTAAGGCCATCTAAATAAGATAACTGCGGAAGCATCAAAGGTAAATGAGTCCATCAACTCCAACGACATAGCTCAGTGCACGACAACGACCTAGCGCACATTACTCTTCGTCTGAAAAGTCTGCAACATAATACGTTGCAGCCCGAAACGGGTCAGCACATGGAATATGCTGGCAAAATAACACAGTAGAGCAATGAACAAGGTAAATGCTAACACTACATGCATATATGGCTGGTGGAGGCTCTATGGTTATCATGTTTTTGCGAAAAGCCAAATTTTCCCTACAACAAAGGAATATATTTTATTTAACTACAAAGTTGGTTGAAAACATTGAGAATGGTAACCCCATCTCAATCCCAATTAAACAATAATTAACAACCCAACAAAATTAATTAAGAGTGTTGACATCACATCAATGCTTCAAGAACCAGATACCTCAATATGTCCATAACCGGGGACACGACTAACCATGATTAGTTTGTACACTCTACAGAGGTTTGCGCACCTTTCCCCACAAGACTCAATCTCCTCCGTTGGACTTCTCGCACTACATGGTGTTTGAGAAACGGATGACCGAGACACGGTCTTTCAGAAGCATTAACTCTTTCGACGGGTATACTGTACCACCTACATCCCCTACATCTGCTAGTTTACCACCGAAAGAGGTCAAACAACATACTCAACTATGCCAGAGCCCATAATGGATTCTGGCTGCACACGGAAGTTTCTAGCATGAATAATCTTATGATCCCTTTGAGCCTGGGTGGCGAACCATAGGATGATCACACAGATTCCCCGGGCTCTCCTTGGACAACACTGGATTCCCCAGGTGCCCACCAACAATCCACCTAGATGTGTATTAAAGTAGCCACCTTAAATAAACCCTTAGTTCATAATAATCTCACATCTATCATGAATCACTCAACCAAACCACGTCTACGAGCATAGCATAGCAGTAATAGCATAATGTAGAAGTAACTCCCATGGTTTGTAATAAAGAGCAATAGGTTCTACCTCATCATCTACTTCCCAATACCCACATGTTATCAATCCTACTCATGCAATGTTTTAGGGTTGAAACTAATGCATAAAAACTGGGTAATAAGGGGTATGATCAAAGTGTTACTTGCCTTGCCGACGATCTCCAAACCCTGGAGACTCGTAGTAGCACGCTTCGCACTCCGGAAATTCTATCGCAAACAAACAATAGCATACATAAGCACTCAAGCATAGCTGCAAGGGTAAGACTCAGATAAGAAAGTCCAAACTAAAAGTTCAACTGAAGAGCTTTGATTTGCAAAAAGAATCGATCGAATCGGAGCTACGGAACTGAAACTATGATCAAAAGAAGTTCGAAATCAAATCTGCTTGAAACCAAATTTTAAATTTCCAAAATCATGTTCAAGTTGATTAACTGAAAAGAGGGGTTTGAGATGAAGATTTTGGCGTTGGTTTCATTGGATTTGGATAAACGAGCAAAAAGTTGCGGGCGTTTGAAAATCAGGGGCTAATCTGCGATAAAAATAACCGCGGATAGGTCATAAAAAGAAAAGACTAACAAACGAACATTCGTTATCAGAGACGAACGAACGAATGCGTTCGCGAACAGAGGCGTTCGGGCGAACGTTCGCTAAATAGATTAGATCAGAGAAAACCGGGAAAAACCGAGAAAACCCTAACCCTAAAAAAACCGATCTAGATCTAAACCAAAAATAAACCGGCGGCGGCGATTTTTTACTGGTTCTTCGAGAAAACCGGCGGCGGTGGCGACGAGATCCCGCGGCGGGGCTCCGGCAGGGCTGCGGGGCTGCGGCGGCGGGGTCAGCGGCGGCGGCGAGCAGCGGCAAGCGGTGGCTGCACGGCGCGGCTCGGCGACGGTGGCTGCGGGGCTGGGTGGGGAGGAAAGGCGGCGCGTCGGCGGCTTATAAGGGGGCGGGGCGACGGCTTGCTTGGGGAGGGGGCGGCCCGGGGAGGAGTCCGGCTCAGACTCCCCTCGGCGTCCGTGCGCGGCACGGCGGCGGGGAAGGCGGTGGCGCGCGGGAGTGGGCCAGCTGGGTTTCGGCCCAGTCGGTCCGGGGATTTCTTTAAAAAATCTACCGAAAAACAAAAATCCTAGTAAAATATTAAGAAACTTCTAAAAATGCCAAAAACAATTTTCACCGACTAAATAAAATATTTAGAACAAAGTGAACATTTTTATGGCCTAAAAATGCAATATTGAAAAATGCATATTTTTCTAATTCAAATAAAATCTCAAATAAAATCCAAATAAATATTTATTTGATTTAATAAATTTCCTCCAGTATTTCGCTTTTTTTGAAGAAGTCATATTATCTTCTCTCTTTTAATTTAATATTTGAAATATTAGGAGAGAAAAATATTAAAACCAAAATGATCCTCTTTTCAAATTTGAGAAAATTCAAATATAAAAATTAATGAAATCCCCAACGCTCTCCGCGGGTCCTGGAGTCGCTTAAGATTTCTAGGATCAAAACCAAAATGCAATAAAATATGATATGCATATGAAGACCTATGTATAACATCCAAATTGAAATTTTTTGGATGTTACATCTGGTCAATAACCAATAGCGGAACCTGGATGCTCATATTGGCTCCCACATATTCTACGAAGATCTTTATCGGTCGAACCGTTATGACAACATACATTATTCCCTTTGTCATCGGTATGTTACTTGCCCGACATTCGATCATCGGTATCTTCATACCTAGTTCAATCTTGTTACCACCAAGTCCCTTTACTCGTTCCGTAATACATCATCCCGTAACTAACTCATTAGTTAGATTGCTTGCAAGGCTTATTATGATGTGCATTACCGAGAGGGCCCAGAGATACCTCCCCGATACTCGGAGTGACAAATCCTAATCTCGATCTATGCCAACCCAACAAACACCTTTGGAGATACCTATAGAGCATCTTTATAATCACCCAGTTACGTTGTGACGTTTGATAGCACGCAAGGTATTCCTCCGGTATCCGGGAGTTGCATAATCTCATAGTCAAAGGAATATGTATAAGTCATGAAGATAGAAATAGCAATAAAACTTAATGATCATTATGCTAATCTAACGGATGGGTCTTGTCCATCACATCATTCTCCTAATGATGTGATCCCGTTCATCAAATGACAACTGTGTTTTGTCTATGTATCCCGTTCATCAAACTCTATGGTTAGGAAACTTAACCATCTTTGATTAACGAGCTAGTCTAGTAAAGGCTTACTAGGGACACTGTGTTTTGTCTATGTATCCACACATGTATCAAGTTTCCGATTAATACAATTCTAGCATGAATAATAAACATTTATCATGATATAAGGAAATATAAATAACAACTTAATTGTTGTCTCTAGGGCATATTTCCTTCAGCCTCCCACTTGCACTAGAGTCAATAATCTAGATTACAATGTAATGATTCTAACACCCATGGAGTCTTGGTGTTGATCATGTTTTGCTCGTGGAAGAGGCTTAGTCAACGGGTCTACCACATTGATATCTGTATGTATTTTGCAAATCTCTAAGTCTCCCTCCTTCGCCAAGGCAATTGCTCCAGTGTTGTCACAAAATATTTTCATTGGACCCGATGCACTAGGTATTACACCTAGAACGGATATGAACTCCTTCATCCAGACTCCTTCATTCGCTGCTTCCGAAGCAGCTATGTACTCCGCTTCACATGTAGATCCCTCCACGACACTTTGCTTGGAACTGCACCAACTGACAGCTCCACCATTCAACATAAATATGTATCCGGTTTGTGACTTAGAGTCATCCGGATCAATGTCAAAGCAAGCATCAACGTAACCATTTATGACGAGTTCTTTGTCACCTCCATAAACCAGAAACATATCCTTAGTCCTTTTCAGGTATTTCAGGATGTTCTTGACCGCTGTCCAGTGACCCACTCCTGGATTACTTTGGTACCTCCCTGCTAGACTTATAGCAAGGCACACATCAAGTCCGGTACACAGCATAGCATACATGATAGAACCTATGGCTGAGGCATAGGGAATGACTTTCATTTTCTCTCTATCTTCTGCAGTGGTCGGGCATTGAGTCTGACTCAACTTCACACCTTGTAACACAGGCAAGAACCCTTTCTTTGACTGATCCATTTTGAACTTCTTCAAAACTTTATCAAGGTATGTGCTTTGTGAAAGTCCAATTAAGCATCTTGATCTATCTCTATAGATCTTGATGCCCAATATATAAGCAGCTTCATCGAGGTCTTTCATTGAAAAACTCTTATTCAAGTATCCTTTTATGCTATCCTAAAATTCTATATCATTTCCAATCAACAATATGTCATCCACATATAATATTGGAAATGCTACAGAGCTCCCACTCACTTTCTTGTAAATACAGGCTTTTCCAAAAGTCTGTATAAAACCATATGCTTTGATCACCTCATCAAAGCGTATATTCCAACTCCGAGATGCTTGCACCAGTCCATAAATGGATCGATGGAGCTTGCACACTTTGTTAGCAACTTTAGGATCGACAAAACCTTCTGGTTGCATCATATACAACTCTTCTTTAAGAAATCCATTAAGGAAAGCAGTTTTGACGTCCATTTGCCAGATTTCATAATCATAAAATGCGGCAATTGCTAACATGATTCGGACAGACTTAAGCATCGCCACGGGTGAGAAGGTCTCATCGTAGTCAACTCCTTGAACTTGTCGAAAACATTTTGCGACAAGTCGAGCTTTGTAGACAGTAACATTACCATCAGCGTCGGTCTTCTTCTTTAAAATCTATTTATTCTCTATGGCTTGGCGATCATCGGGCAAGTCAACCAAAGTCCATACTTTGTTCTCATACATGGATCCCATCTCAGATTTCATGGCCTAAAGCCATTTTGCGGAATCTGGGCTCATCATTGCTTCCTCGTAGTTCGTAGGTTCGTCATGGTCTAGTAACATGACTTCCAGAACAGGATTACCGTACCACTCTGGTGCGGAACGTGCTCTAGTTGACCTATGAGGTTCGGTAGTAACTTGATCTGAAGTTTCATGATCACTATCATTAGCTTCCTCACTAGTTGGTGTAGGCATCACGGGAACAGTTTTCTGTGATGAGCTACTTTCCAATTCGAGAGAAGGTACAATTACCTCATCAAGTTCTACTTTCCTCCCTATCACTTCTTTTGAGAGAAACTCCTTCTCTAGAAAGGATCCATTCTTAGCAACAAAGATTTTGCCTTCGATCACATACCCAACAATTTCTTTTGGGTATCCTATGAAGATGCACTTCTCCAATTTGGGTTCGAGCTTATCAGGTTGAAGCTTTTTCACATAAGCATCGCAACCCCAAACTTTATGAAACGACAACTTAGGTTTCTAGCCAAACCACAGTTCATATGGTGTCGTCTCAACGGATTTAGACGGTGCCCTATTTAAAGTTAATGCAGCTGTCTCTAATGCATAACCCCAAAATGATAGTGGTAAATCGGTAAGAGACATCATAGATCGCACCATATCTAATAAAGTACGATTTTGACGTTCGGACACACCATTACGCTGTGGTTTTCCAGGTGGCGTGAGTTGTGAAACTATTCCACATTCTTTTAAATGAAGGCCAAACTCGTAACTCAAATATTCGCCTCCGAGATTAGATCGTAGAAACTTTATTTTCTTGTTACGATGATTCTCCACTTCACTATGAAATTCTTTGAACTTTTCAAACGTTTCAGACCTGTGTTTCATTAAGTAGATATACCCATATCTGCTTAAATCATCTGTGAAGGTCAGAAAATAACGATACCCGCCGCGAGCGTCAACACTCACTGGACCGCACACATCGGTATGTATTATTTCCAATAAGTCAGTAGCTTGATCCATTGTACCAGAGAACGGAGTGTTAGTCATCTTGCCCATGAGGCATGGTTCGCAAGCATCAAATGATTCATAATCAAGTGATTCCAAAAGTCCATCTGCATGGTGTTTCTTCATGCGCTTTACACCAATATGACCTAAACGGCAGTGCAACAAATATGTTGTGCTATCATTATCAACTTTGCATCTTTGTGATAGTGATGCCAAAAGATGCAAAGTTGATAATGATAGTGCAAAATGTTTGTGGCACTGCCATTTAGGTCATATTGGTGTAAAGAGCATGAAGAAACTCCATGCTGATGCGCTTTTGGAATCACTTGATGCTTGCGAACCATGCCTCATGGGCAAGATGACTAAGACTCTGTTCTCCGGAACAATGGAACGAGCCACTGACTTATTGGAAATAATACATACCGATGTATGCGGTCCAATGGTGGTTGAGGCTCACTGTGGGTATCATTGTTTTCTGACCTTCACAGATGATTTGAGCAGATATGTGTATATCTACATCATGAAACATAAATCTGAAACATTTGAAAAGTTCAAATAATTTCAGAGTGAAGTGGAAAATCATAGTAACAAGAAAATGAAGTTTCTACGATCTGATCGTGGAGGAGAATATTTGAGTTATGAGTTTGGTCTTCATTTGAAACAATGCGGAATAGTTTCGCAACTCACGCCACCTAGAACACCACAGCGTAATGGTGTGTCCGAACATCATAACCGTACTTTATTAGATATGGTGCAACCTATGATGTCTCTTTCTGATTTACCACTATCGTTTTGGGGTTATGCATTAGAGACAGCTGCTTTCGCGTTAAATAGGGCACCATCTAAATCCGTTGAGACGACACCATATGAATTGTGGTTTGGCAAGAAACCAAAGTTGTCGTTTCTTAAAGTTTGGGGTTGCGATGCTTATGTGAAAAAGTTTCATCCTGATAAGCTCAAACCAAAATCCGAGAAATGTGTCTTCATAGGATACCCAAAGGAGACAGTTGGGTACACCTTCTATTATAGATCCGAAGGCAAGACATTCGTTGCTAAGAATGGATTCTTTCTAAAGAAGGAGTTTCTCTCGAAAGAAGTGAGTGGGAGGAAAGTAGAACTTGATGAGGTAACTGTACCTGCTCCCTTATTGGAAAGTAGTTCATCACAGAAATCTGTTCCTGTGACTCCTACACCAATTAGCGAGGAAGCTAATGATGATGATCATGTAACTTCGGATCAAGTTACTACCGAACCTCGTAGGTCAACCAGAGTGAAATCCGCACCAGATTGGTATGGTAATCCTGTTCTGGAGGTCATGTTACTTGACCATGACGAACCTATGAACTATGAGGAAGCGATGATGAGCCCATATTTCGCGAAATGGCTTGAGGCCATGAAATCTGAGATGGGATCCATGTATGAGAACAAAGTGTGGACTTTGCTTGACTTGCCCGATGATTGGTAAGCCATAGAAAATAAATGGATCTTCAAGAGGAAAGACGGACGCTGATAGTAGTGTTACTATCTACAAAGCTAGACTTGTCGAAAAAGGTTTTTGACAAAGTTCAAGGTGTTGACTACGATGAGATTTTCTCACTCGTAACGATGCTTAAGTCTGTCTGAATCATGTTTGCAAATTGCCACATTTTATGAAATCTCGCAAATGGAAGTCAAAACTACATTCCTTAATGGATTTCTTAAAGAAGAGTTGTATATGATGCAACCAGAAGGCTTTGTCGATCCTAAAGGTGCTAACAAAATGTGCAAGCTCCAGCGATCCATCTATGGACTGGTGCAAGCATCTCGGAGTTGGAATATATGCTTTGATGTGTTGATCAAAGCATATAGTTTTATACAGACTTGCGGTGAAGCATGTATTTACAAGAAAGTGAGTGGGAGCACTACAACATTTCTGATAAGTATATGTGAATGACATATTGTTGATCGGAAATAATGTAGAATTTTGTGGAAAGCATAAAGGAGTATTTGAAAGGAGTTTTTCAAAGAAAGACCTCAGTGAAGCTGCTTACATATTGAGCATCAAGATCTATAGAGATAGATCAAGACGCTTGATAAGTTTTTTCAATGAGTACATACCTTGACCAGATTTTGAAGTAGTTCAAAATGGAACAGTCAAAGAAAGAGTTCTTGCCTGTGTTGCAAGGTGTGAAATTGAGTAAGACTCAAAGCCCGACCACAGCAGAAGATAGAAAGAGAATGAAAGTCATTCCCTATGCCTCAGCCATAGGTTCTATAAAGTACGCCATGCTGTGTACCAGATCTATTGTATACTCTACACTGAGTTTGGCAAGGGAGTACAATAGTGATCTAGGAGTAGATCACTCGACAACGGTCAAAATTATCCTTAGTGGAATAAGGATATGTTTCTCGATTATGGAGGTGACAAAAGGTTCATCGTAAAGGGTTATGTCGATGCAAGTTTTGACACTGATCTAGATGACTCTAACTCTCAATCTGGATACATATTGAAAGTGGGAGCAATTATCTAGAGTAGCTCCGTGCAGAGCATTGTTGACATAGAAATTTGCAAAATACATACGGATCTGAATATGGCAAACCCATTGACTAAACTTCTCTCACAAGCAAAACATGATCACACCTTAGTACTCTTTGGGTGTTAATCACATGGCGATGTGAACTAAAATTACTGACTCTAGTAAACCCTTTGAGTGTTGGTCACATGGCGATGTGAACTATGGGTGTTAATCACATGCTGATGTGAACTATTAGTGTTAAATCACATGGCGATGTGAACTAGATTATTGACTCTAGTGCAAGTGGGAGACTGAAGGAAATATGCCCTAGAGGTAATAATAAAGTTATTATTTATTTCCTTATTTCATGATAAATGTTTATTATTCATGCTAGAATTGTATAACCGGAAACTTAGTACATGTGTGAATACATAGACAAAACAAAGTGTCCCTAGTACGCCTCTACTTGACTAGCTCATTTATCAAAGATGGTTATGTTTCCCTAGTACGGGATCACATCATTAGGAGAATGATGTGATGGACAAGACCCATTCGTTAGCTTAGCATTATGATCGTTACAGTTTCATTGCTACTGCTTTCTTCATGACTTATACATGTTCCTCAGACTATGAGATTATGCAACTCCCGAATACCGGAGGAACACCTTGTGTGCTATCAAACGTCACAAACGTAACTGGGTGATTATAAAGATGCTATACAGGTGTCTTCGATGGTGTTTGTTGAGTTGGCATAGATCGAGATTAGGATTTGTCACTCCGTGTATCGGAGAGGTATCCCTGGGCCCTCTCGGTAATGCACATCACTACAAGCCTTGCAAGCATTGTGACTAATGAGTTAGTTGCAGGATGATGCATTATAGAACGAGTAAAGAGACTTGCCGGTAATGAGATTGAACTAGGTATTGAGATACCGACGATCGAATCTTGGGCAAGTAACATACCGATGACAAAGGGAACAACGTATGTTGTTATGCGGTTTGACCGATAAAGATCTTCATAGAATATGTAGGAACCAATATGAGCATCCAGGTTCCGCTGTTGGTTATTGACCTGTCGAGGAAACGACACCTATGGGATCACAAGAATCCCTACTACGGTTGCCGGGGCGCAGGGTTGCGAGAAGAGCAGGATTAGTAATCAGCACAAGGATCGTTTAGCCAGGTTCGGGCCGCGGGGATGCGTAAAACCCTAGTCCTGCTTTGGTGGGTGTATTTCAGAGAGTTCTTGAGCTCTCGAACTAGCTGTGGTGAGTGTGTGGTTCGAAAGAGCCGAATCCTTCTCCAGTATGCCATGGGCCTCCTTTTATAGTCGAAAGGGGCTGCCACAGTGGCACACAGGAGGTGGAAAGGCGCATAGTGCTATGAGATTATCGCTTGTATTACAAGACAAGACGCATTTAATGCGTAGCTTAGGTGTCCCCTTGCTTTATCGGGGACGTGGGCGAGCCCGTCCCGTCCGTCGCCGCTCCTCCTTGCTTCGACACGCACCCTGGCTGACGACGCATGCGGCGCCACGTAGGCAGACAGGCAGCTGAGGTGGCGCGGTGGTAGGGTCTTCACGAAGATCTACATGCCGCCACGCAGGCGCCTGCTGAGTTGGCCTGGAAGCTGCATGTTGCCACGCAGGTGCCTGCCCAGCTGGTTTGGGCTGGCAGCTGCATGCGAACGGTGGTGGAGACTTGGCTGGTGCAGGCCTGGCAGTGGCCCTGCTGGCGTCTTCGGCGGGAGCCCTGCCGGGGGGGCCCGGCAAGGGTCTTGCCGTGGCGCGCTGTCGTCCCCGGCAAGCTCGTGGCTCTCCTCGGCAAGGATCTTGCCAAGGATCGTTGTCTTCTAATCCTCATCTGATCTTGAATATGTCTTCACAAAGATCTGCATGCCACCACAGATGTGCCTCCCGAGCCCTGGCCCCACGCGATATTGGAGACCGTGAGCTCAAGGGTGGCTCGCCCTGTTGGCGTTTGGATGCGCTGCCCCGGCAAGGGTCTTGTCGGGGCTGCTGAGGTAGTCCCCGGCAAGGGTCTCGCCAGGGGAAACTGCTCCGCCCCTCTGCTTCTTTGCGTTCTTGGTCTTGGTGTTGCTCTGGCTGTCTTGGGCTTCGGTTTTGCGTTGGTTCACCTCCCCTGCTCTGCTTGGTGTGGCCGTGGGCGCGGCTCCGACTGCCCGTGCACAGGTAAAGGGGTACAAAAGTGCGCCCCTCCTTTTGTACATCGACAGGAGCCCCCGGGCCTGGGCCACACATAAGTGTGACATGTTGTTGGGCCAGGCCCAAAATGGTGTGCAGGCAGGCGGGGCGGTTTTTACCGCGGTAAAACTTTTCGCACGCTGCGCTTCCCACGCCCCGCGCGCGGCGCGGCGTGGCGTGGAGGGGTGTGCGTGACGTGGGCAGCATGCGTGGGGCAGTTCCTGCACGCATGCGGCACATCGCAGTAAATGGGCAGCGCGACCCGCGGCTTCCCCATAAAAAGGGATAACCGTGAGCGCAATGTTCCTTTCACCCTTCGCGCAGTCCCAATCTCAAAAGCTTCCGCTCGTCTTCTTCTTCTTCAAGCTTTGCCCCTGCTCGCCGCCATTGTGTTTCCGCCACCCTCTGCCTTGCTCTTCTCCCCCAGCCGCCATGGCGCCGAAATCCGTGAAGGGCAAGGGGTGGCCAAGGATGCCGGAGTGGCGGAGACGCCGGAGAGTGCGCTGGCGGTGCAGCGGACGCAGTCCGCCTTCTTCCCCTTGAAAGTTGACATGTTCGAGCTTCGGGAAGCCTTCAGGCCCCTGTGGGGGGTGAAGACGGGGGGAGAGAAGTTGGGGCATCCAGCCACGCACGTCATCCCCGCCAACTGCACCAAGGCTGCCCCAAATCGGTACCCCTTCTTTGTCCACTATTTTTCTTGCGGGCTTTGTCCTCCCTTCTCCGATTTCTTCATCGACGTCATGCACACTTTTGGCTTCCGCCTCTTGGATTTTACCACAAATGTTGTGGCGTGCATAGCCCTTTTTGCGCACCTCTGCGAAGGCTTCGCCAGGGTGCACCCCAACACGGCGCTCTTTAGCCATTACTTCTCCCCTCGGTTCCAACCAGGAGGCACCATCTCTGGTTGCATCGCCTGGATCTCAAGGTCCAAGGGAGCGTATCCGAAGGGCGCCATGAAGGAGAGGTGGGAAGAATGGCGGGGACGGTGGTGCTGGATCGAAGAGAAGGACCCGCCGGCGTTCTGCGAAGTTCGCCGGGCGCCGCCGGTCCGCAGAAGCGATTGGAGTGACGTCGACGCTGACGACGAGAAGCTCACGGTCGCCACCACCAGGATCCTCCGGCTCACCGAGGCCGGGCTCACCCTTGAGATGATCGGGGCGGACTTCATCCGCCGCCGGATCGCTCCACTGCATAACAAGGGGAGGCTAGCCTGGCTCTTCACGAACCCCGCCGACATCATGCGGCTTCGTCCCGGCCTCGACCATAACTTCACAGTGATGGGACACGCCCATTTCTGCCAGCGGATCTTCCAGCTTGATGTGAACCATGACGGCAAGGTCGAGCAGACTGGCAAGGTCGCGAGGGCCACCGCGAAGGCCGGCAAGGACTTCAAGGGGCCTTTGTTCAAGCTGCCAACGGGGGTGGTCCTGTTGTGTAATAACTTGCGCCGGTCCGATATCATCGCCATGATGCCGGACTGCAACGCGCATGGCCCTGACCCGAGCTGGAAGGAGCCGGAGGACGCCGAGGTACAGCAGTTCTTTGAAACTCTGCACGAGGGGTACGTCAACACCGGCGCCGAGCGGCTGCTCGTCCAGGACACCACCCAGGCGAAACTGGACTACATCGCCACCAGGGCGAGGGAGGCGCAGCTCGCCGAGGAGGCCGGCAGCGTTGGTGGTGTGGAGGACAGGGCTGCGACGGCTGCGGAGGAGGAGGAGCTTGCCCGGTGGGCGGCGGCCGCCGGGGAAGCCAGCATCGCCGGCCCTGAGGCTCCTCTGGTTGAGGAAGCGGCCGATGAGTCGTCAGAAGAGGAGACCGGGGCCGTTGACCCTCCGGCCGCGGGGAGAGGGTGAGTCCTGCGGCGGGCCACCTCCAGCGAGCCGGTGCGGCCCGTCAGGGCCGCACGGCGGCCAAAGTCCCCGGAGGAGGCCGCGCGTCAGACGAGGGCCGTGGCGGCGAAGAAGGTGGTGAAGGCCGCGGCAACGAGGAAGAAGGCATGTGCTTCTTCTCTGCCCAGGCGCACGCAGACTCCACCCTCCTCTCCTCCTCCGGAAGATGCCGATGTAGGGGTCACTTTTGACTACGGATCCCTCAGCCCGAGGAAGAAGAGGAGAGCAGCAGAGGAGGAGGCGGACGACGAGTAACTATCTGGCCCCTTCCTGTCATCTCTGCCTCTTCAATCTGTGTTGCTTGTCTTGATTCGCTTTCATCTTGGCAGGGACGTGGAGACGCTGGCCCAGAGGGTGAAGAGGGCCAAACCCTCGGCGGGCGGCCAGCCCCCGGCTGGTACTTCAAGGGCGCCACTGGTGGTGCTGAGTAGCCCGGACAGCAGCCCCCGGCCTAGCCCCCAGCGTAAGCTCACTACCCTCACCTCGTCGACATGTGCCAGGGGTACGATACTTTGGTGCTGACCTTGCCTGGTATGCAGGAGGAGAGCGGCAGCAGGAGGAGCCGCAGAGGGCTACTCCCAACACGCCACCCCCATCGACCACGCCGCCCTGGTGGGCGTCCCCGGTAAGGGCGCCAAGCACCGAGCCCACACACATGGAGGAGGAGGAGGAGAACTTGGGTGCTGGCGGCTTCGCCTCGACGCCAAATGTTGGCGGGGAGGGGACTTCCGTTTCCCAGCCTGGTACTGGCGCTGGTAAGTCGCTCGTCGTTCGTCCCTGTTCCTTTTTCTTTCTGGCTCTTGGCCTTGGCCTTGCCTCACTCCCTTCTTTGGTGTCCAG
Organism: Triticum aestivum; assembly: GCF_018294505.1. NCBI lineage: Eukaryota > Viridiplantae > Streptophyta > Magnoliopsida > Poales > Poaceae > Triticum > Triticum aestivum. The sequence goes on from NC_057814.1 coordinate 156,784,918, forward strand.
ATCCCTCCTCGGTGAACCCAGAGGACGTAGACGCCATCATCGAGGACGTCGCCAAGGCCGCCGAGGCGGACGCCGAGAAGATCGCCGCCGAGGAGGCCGCCAAGGGTGCTACTGAGGACGCCGCCAAGGGGCCTACCGGGGAAGCCGGCAAGGCCACCGCTGAGGAGACCGGCAAGGGGCCTGCCGGGGAGGCCGGCGGGGCCACTGCCGAGGAGGAGGAGGTGGTGGTTGATGACCAGCCTTCCTCCTCTGGTGCTTCTGGCTCCGGCAACTACCAGAGGGTGGGTGACGATTTGTTCATCCACCTTCTAGGCGCGTCGAGCACCAGGACACCCGTCGAGGGAGAGGTGTTCGACGACGAAGTGCTTGCTGCCGCCGGTCTTGAGATCGTGGACGAGCCGAGCATCGGTGGCGACGACTCCCAGGAGGAGCGGCTGCTCCAGGCCATGGGTGCCAACTTCCGGAGGCTCCAGGCGCTCCACCGTGCCCGCCTGGACAAAGTCAGGTCCAGGATGGCGGTGGTGGAGAAAGCGGAGGCGGACCTCCAGAAGCGCGTCGCCGAGACGCAGGACTGGTTCCGCCAGGCTCACAAGGAGCTGAAGGCCGCACAGGGCGAGCTGGCCAAGCGCGACGTGGACCTCACCATGAAGCTGGCCGACATCGAGAAGGCCCAGGAGACGGCGGAGGGCTTGGCCGCGGCAACCGATGCCGCCCGGACTCACCACGAGGCCGCACTGAACTCCCAGGAGGAGGACCTCGCTGCGCGCAAGGAGAAGCTTGGCGCCACGCTCCGTGGCAAGGATGAAGAGGTGGGGAAGCTTGTCTTGCAGCGGACCCGTGAGCTGGAGCAGAGGCACAAGGAGGCACTCGATGCCCAAGCCCAGGTGCATGCCGACAAGGTGAAGGAGCTGGAGGTGGAGCGGGACGAGCTGAAGGAGCAGGCCCTGAAGGTGTCCCAGGAGAAGGACACGCTAAACAGCGCCCTAACGGAGGCGCAGGGCGCGGCAATTAGCAAGGCCGGGGAGCTCTCCGAGGCCAACAAGTCCCTCAAGGACCTCACACTGAAGCTGGAGGGCCTCGAGGGGATGCTCACGGAGGCCAAAGCCCGGGAGGGGACCCTGGCCAAGGAGCTGGAGACCGAGAAGCAGCTGCGGAGGGACGAGGCCGTCGAGCATAAGGATTTCAAGGAGGGCGTGAACTGCTGGATCGGCCGCCTCGAAGAAGTCGCCGGCAGGATTACCGCGCAACTGGCTACCATGGGGATGCTAAGCGTGAGGTACGCCCCAGAGCACAACGAGACCACCAACGCGAAGTTGACCTTGTTCTTCGAGTGTGTTCTCGGGGCCCTGGAGCAGCTTCACGCCAACCGGGCGGCCTCGCTGGCCGATGAGGCCCGGAGGCTTTGCCAGGGCGCCATGACCAAGGTTCTCACCAAGGTGGCACACTGGTACCCCAACCTCGACTTCGACACCGCGCTGGAGAGCTTGCCGGAGGGTACTGACCTCGCGCCGCTCAGGGAGCGCATCAAGCCCATCATCAGCCGTGTCGCCGGAATTCTGAGTGTGGAGGGCCAGCGCTGGGATTAGGCACCCCGTTTCGTATCGCCGCTGCAGGTTCACAACCAAGACAATTGCTATCTCTAGTTAGAACCGTAGCAACAATTTTATGTAATATGACTCTGCAGCACTTTTAGTATCATGCATGTTATTTTACTGTTCAATTTTTCCTTGTATGTCCACCCTACGTAACTGCGTAGGCTTGCCGGCGCGTAAACCCAGGGCGGCGTCTTCGGGACGGATCCCCATTGGCCTGCCGGGTGTGCTTGCTGCCGGGTGAACCACCTTACCACCCTTAGCGCAGCCGCCCGAACTGTCGAGCTTGACTCGAGTCAGAGTCGGGAGCGTTGCCAAGTGCGGAAGGCTACCCCGCCACTCTCGACGCAACCGCTTTGAGCTGTTGAGCGGACTCGAAACAGAACAAGGGCGTTGCCAATCGCGGGAGGGCCCCTTCGCGTGCAGGTTTTCCATACATAGGCAAGATCTCCGAGGACGATAACCTTATGTATAAAAGGGAATAACTCAAAGCTCTGAATGACTTAGCTTTTCTGTCGCCGCACTGGCGTCCTTCGCGTTTGCAGGCGGCGCTCTTTTCTCCTGGCCGTCTCTTTCTTGGGAGCCATGGCGACAAAGAATTGCCAGGCTAACTACTAGACGGATTCTCACAATTGCTCCCCCTACCTGGCGCGCCAAAGATGTTGGGGAAACGACACCTATGGGATCACAAGAATCCCTACTACGGTTGCTGGGGTGCAGGGTTGCGAGAAGAGCAGGATTAGTAATCAGCACAAGGATCATTTACCCAGGTTCGGGCCGCGGGGATGCGTAAAACCCTAGTCCTGCTTTGGTGGGTGTATTTCAGAGAGTTCTTGAGCTCTCGACCTAGCTGTGGTGAGTGTGTGGTTTGAAAGAGCCAAATCCTTCTCCAGTATGCCATGGGCCTCCTTTTATAGTCGAAAGGGGCTGCCACAGTGGCACACAGGAGGTGGAAAGGCGCACAGTGCTATGAGATTATCGCTTGTATTACAGGACAAGACGCATTTAATGCGTAGCTTAGGTGTCCCCTTGCTTTATCGGGGATGAGGGCGAGGCCCATCCCGTCCGTCGCCGCTCCTCCTTGCTTCGACACGCGCCCTGGCTGGCGACGCATGCGGCGCCACGTAGGCAGGAAGACAACCAACCTGGCGCGGTGGCAGGGTCTTCACGAAGATCTACATGCCGCCACGCAGGCGCCTGCTGAGTTGGCCTGGAAGCTGCATGTTGCCACGCAGGTGCCTGCCCAGCTGGTTTGGGCTGGCAGCTGCATGCGAACGGCGGTGGAGACTTGGCTGGTGCGGGCCTGGCAGTGGCCCTGCTGGCGTCTTCGGCGGGAGCCTTGCCGGGGGGCCCGGCAAGGGTCTTGCCGTGGTGCACTGTCGTCCCCGGCAAGAATCTTGCCGGGGGTCTCGTGGCTCTCCTCGGCAAGGATCTTGCCGAGGATCGTTGTCTTCTAATCCTCATCTGATCTTGAATATTTCTTCACAAAGATCTGCATGCCACCACAGAGGTGCCTCCCGAGCCCTGGCCCCGCGCGATATTGGAGATCGTGAGCTCAAGGGTGGCTCGCCCTGTTGGTGTTTGGGTGCGCTGCCCCGGCAAGGGTCTTGCCGGGGATGCTGAGGCAGTCCCCGGCAAGGGTCTCGCCGGGGGAAACTGCTCCACCCCTCTGCTTGTTTGCGTTCTTGGTCTTGGCGTTGCTCTGGCTGTCTTGGGCTTCAGTTTTGCCTTGGTTCACCTCCCCTGCTCTGCTTGGTGTGGCCGTGGTCGCAGCTCCGACAACCCGTGCACAAGTAAAGGGGTACAAAAGTGCGCCCCTCCTTTTGTACACCGACATGACTGGAGATGAGTCTCGGTCATGTCTACATAGTTCTCGAACCCGTAGGGTCCGCACACTTAACGTTCGGTGACGATTTGTATTATGAGTTATGTGATTTGATGACCGAAGTTTGTTCGGAGTTCCGGATGAGATCGGGGACATGATGAGGAGTCTCGAAATGGTCGAGACGTAAATATCGATATATTGGAAGGCTATATTCGGACATCGAAAAGGTTCCGAGTGATTCGGGTATTTTTTGGAGTACCGGAGAGTTACGGGAATTCGTATTGGGCCTTAATGGGCCATACGGGAAAGGAGAGAAAGGCGTCAAGGGTGGTCGCGCCCCTTCCCCATGGACTGGTCTGAATTGGACTAGGGAAAGAGGCGCCCCCTTCCTTCCTTCTCCTTCTCCCTTCCCTTTTTCCTATTCCATGTGGGAGGTGGAATCCTACTAGGACTAGGGAGTCCTAGTAGGACTCCACACTTTGGGCGCGCCCTATGAGGGCCGGCCTCCTTCTCCCTCCATCCTTTATATACGTGGCCAGGGGGCACCCCATAGACACACAAGTTGATCACTGATCTCTTAGCCGTGGGCGGTGCCCGCCTCCACCATAATCCACCTCGGTCATATCGTCGTAGTGCTTAGGCGAAGCCCTGCGCCGGTAGCTTCATCATCACTGTCATCACACCATCGTGCTGACGAAGCTCTCCCTCGACACTCTGCTGGATGGTGAGTTCATGGGACGTCACCGAGCCAAACGTGTGCAGATCGCGGAGGTGTCGTACTTTCGGTACTAGGATCGGTCGATCGTGAAGACGTACGACTACATAAACCGCGTTGTCATAACGCTTCCGCTTACGGTCTACGAGGGTACGTGGAAAACACTCTCCCCTCTCGTTGCTATGCATCACCATGATCTTGCGTGTGCATAGGAATTTTTTTGAAATTACTATGTTCCCCAACAAACATGCCTTGCAAAAACATGTTAGACGTCCTCTACTTTGTTGTTGAAAGTTTTACGTGGCTGCTATGGGCTTCTAGCAAGAGCAGGTCTTACCTACGCATCAAAACCACAACGGTGTTTCTTCAAGTTTGCTATTTTAACCTTCAACAAGGACCGGTGGTAGTCAAATTCGATTCAACTAAAGTTGGAGAAATAGACACCCGCCAGCCACCTTTATGCAAAACTAGTTGCATGTCTGTCAGTGGAACCGGTCTCATGAACGTGGTCATGTAAGGTTAGTCCGGGCCATTGCATCCAACAATACCGCCGAATCAAAATAAGACGTTGGTGGTAAGCAGTATGACTATCACCGCCCACAACTCTTTGTGTTCTACTCGTGCATATCACCTACGCATAGACCTGGCTCGGATGCCACTGTTGGGAAACATAGCATGTAATTTCAAAAAAATTCCTATGCATAGCAACGAGAGGGGGAGAGTGTGTCCACGTACCCTCGTAGAACGAAAGCAGGAGCGTTTGACAACGCGGTTGATGTAGTCGAACTTCTTCTCGTTCCGACCGATCGAGCACCGAACGTATGGCACCTCCAACTTTTGCACACGTTCAGCTCGATGACGTCCGTCGAACTCTTGATCCAGCAAAGTGTCGAGGGAGAGTTCCATCAGCACGACGACCTGGTGACGGTGATGGTGAAGTGATTCGCGCAGGGCTTCGCCTAAGCACTACGTGAATATGACCGGAGGCGTAAACTATGGAGGGGGGCACCGCACACAGCTAACAATGGTTGGTGTGTGTTCTAGGCGCCCCCTCCCCACGTATATAAAGGAGGGAGGGGAGAGAGGCAGCCTAGGGCGCGCCCAAGTAGGAGGAATCCTACTTGGGCCCCTAGTCCAATTCGGCCTCCCCCATTCCCTTTTAATGGAGGGGGAAAAGAGGCAAGAGGGAAGGAGGAAGGAAAGGGGGGCCAAACCCCCACCTCCTTCTCCTATTCGGCGTCCTACCATAAGGGGGGCATGCCACCCCTTGTGGGCTGGTGTGCTCCCCTCCTATGTCCCACATGGCCCATATCTTCCCTCGAGGGGGTCCGATAACCCCCCCCGGTACTCCGATATGTACCCGATACATCCCGGAACACTTCTGGTGTCCAATTACTATCATCCTATATATATCAATCTGTACTTCTCGACCATTTCGACACTCCTCGTCATGTCCGTGATCTCATCCCGGACTCCGAACAACATTCGGTCACCAAATCACATAACTCATATAATACAAATCGTCATCACACGTTAAGCGTGCGGACCCTACGGGTTCGAGAACTATGTAGACATGATCGAGACACCTCTCCAGTCAATAACCAATAGCGGAACCTGGATGCTCATATTGGCTCCCACATATTCTACGAAGATCTTTATCGGTCGAACCGTTATGACAGCATACATTATTCCTTTTGTCATCGGTATGTTACTTGCCCGAGATTTGATCGTCATTATCTTCATACCTAGTTCAATCTCGTTACCGGTAAGTCTCTTTACTCATTCCATAATACATCATCCCGTAACTAACTCATTAGTTACATTGCTTGCAAGGCTTATTATGATGTGCATTATCGAGAGGGCCCACAGATACCTCTTCGATACTCGGAGTGACAAATCCTAATCTCGATCTATGCCAACCCAAAAAACACCTTCGGAGATACCTGTAGAGCATCTTTATAATCACCAAGTTACGTTGTGACGTTTGATAGCACACAAGGTATTCCTCCGGTATCCGGGAGTTGCATAATCTCATAGTCAATGGAATATGTATAAGTCATGAAGAAAGCAATAGCAATAAAACTTAACGATCATTATGCTAAGCTAACGAATGGGTCTTGTCCATCACATCATTCTCCTAATGATGTGATCTCATTCATCAAATGACAACACATGTCTATGGTTAGGAAACTTAACCATCTTTGATTAACGAGCTATTCTAGTAGAGGCTTACTAGGGACACTGTGTTTTGCCTATGTATCCACACATGTATCAAGTTTCCGGTTAATACAATTCTGGCATGAATAATAAACATTTATCATGATATAAGGAAATATAAATAACAACTTTATTATGGCCTCTAGGGCATATTTCCTTCACATTAGCGCTATGAGGTACTAAATTGGCAAGCCACGATAAATTGACAGTGGCCATGCGGTGCCTCTCACCGACTATTCTCAGGATGTTATGGTTGCACCTAGGAGCAGCACAGATCAGGCCTGATCCGGTGTTTGGTGGGTTTTCTTCGAAGAAGAGATCTACCTACAACGGGTTCACACGCGCAAAGGGCATGGATGTGCATTGGCGACATTGAATTTGCTGACTGGATTTGACAGTCTCGGGTGGAGAGACGTCGGTGGCCATGACCCTATCCGGAGGTGACTATCGAGATGGGACCGGGGATCTCGGATCTTCAGATCTAGTGACAACGACAAGTTTGTTTTGTTTATTGATTCTGCCACCATGGACAAGGAAGGCGGAGCATACCGTCGTGGGATTTTACGGCCCCCATGGCTTTACTCCTTAAATCTCCATTGCAATGTGTGATAATAACTGATACGTCCATTTTGCATCATGTTTTCCTACTGTTATTTATAATGTTTTTATGCATAATAATGCTTTTGGGAGTAATTATAATGCCTTTTCTCTCATAATATGCAAGGTTTACACAAAGAGGGAGAATACCGGCTGCTGGAATACTAGATCTGGAGAAGCTACGTCAGAATTACCTATTCTGCACATCTCCAAATAAGCTGAAACTTCATGGAGATTTTTTATGGAATATTTAAGGAATATTGGAGCAAATAACTACCAGAGGGGGCCCATGAGGGAGTCCTGGACTAGGGGGTCCTCGGGCGTCCGACCTGTTGTATATGGGCCGGACTAATGGGATGTGAAGACACAAGGACCGAAGACTACCCGTGTCCGGATGGGACTCTCCTTGCCGTGGAAGGCAAGCTTGGCGGCCAAATATGAAGATTCCTTTCTCTGTAACCGACCTGATGTAACCCTAGTCCCCTCCGGTGTCTATATAAACCGGAGGGTTTAGTCCGGAAAGGGCCGGATAGGCAAATATAGTCATACAGGCTAGACTTCTAGGGTTTAGCCATTACGATCTCGTGGTAGATCAACTCTTGTAATACTCATATTCATCAAGATCAATCAAGCAGGAAGTAGGGTATTACCTCCATAGAGAGGGCCCGAACCTGGATAAACATTGTGTCCCCCGTCTCCTGTTACCATCGACCTTAGGCGCATAGTTCGGGACCCCCTACCCGAGATCCATCGGTTTTGACACCGACATTGGTGCTTTCATTGAGAGTTCCACTGTGCCGTCCCCAAAAGGTTTGATGGCTCCTTCAATCGTCAACAATAGTACTGTCCAAGGGGAAACCTTCCTCCCCGGATAGATCTTCGTGTTCGGCGGCTTCGCACTGCGGGCCAACTTGCTTGGCCATCTGGAGCAGATCGACAGCTACGCCCCGGGCCATCAGGTCAGATTTGGGAGCTTGAACTACGTCGTGGATATCCGCGGAGACTTGATCTTCGACGGATTCGAGACCACAGCAGTCGCTCCCCGTCGACACGATGAACATGACTTAAATCTGTCATCGGGCCATGCCCAGGAAATTGCACCTGTAACCGCTCTGGCCTTAGATCCGGAGTAGATCGCGCCATCCGAGGACGGGAAGCTTAACCCCGCCACGGAAGCCGTAGACTCCGCGGCATCGGAGCCGCACATAGACCCAGCCTCGGACGGTGTCTGTGTCTCCGGAACCTCGGACTCGTTTCCGGCCATAAGTTCTGAACCATGCGTGTCCGCGCACGTCGAGCTGGATCAATCATCGATCATCGAATTCAGCGCTGCGGACATCTTCCGACACTCGCCTTTAGGCGATGTGCTAAACTCATTAAAAAATATATGCTTAGCGGAGGGCTCACAGCACAATTATATCCGGTTCGAACTGGAGGCTGATGACGGGGAATTTCGACTCCCGCCCGCCACCCACTTCATATCTACTGTCGAAGACTTAACCGACATGCTCGATTACGGCTCCGAAGACATCGACGGTATGGACGACGATGCCGATGCGGAGCAGAGCCAAAACCCGCCGTTCACCAGACGCTGGACGACCACTTCTACGTACGATGTATACATGGTGGATACACCTAAAGAAACTAACGACGATGACAAAGAAGATCCAGTTGAGGATACACCTCCTGAGACACAGCCCAGATGCCGGCGTCAGCGGCGCCGCTCTAAGTCACATCGTGCAAAAGATAGCAATACCGGCAACGGAGAAAACAATACTCCGAACGATGCCGAAGACAATGAAGACCCTATTGAGGAAATCTCCGAACAAGATGAACGGGAAGACGGGCACATTAGCCCTGATGAACAGGCCATACACGAAGACTCAGAGGACAGTAATTATCTTCCACTCTCCGAGGATGAGGAGAGCCTCGGCAACAAGGATTTCATCGTGCCTGACGAACCCCTCGAGCAGGAGCGCTTTAAATGTCGGCTAATAGCCACTGCAAGGAGCCTGAAAAAGAAGCGGCAGCAGCTTCAAGCTGACCAAGACCTGCTCAACGATAGATGGACAGATATCCTAGCAGCCGAAGAATACAGCGTCAAGCGCCCAACCAAGGGTTACCCGAGGCGCAGATTGCTACCTCGGTTCGATGAGGAGGCGACGGAACCTGTACCACGCGGTCGGGACAATGTGGCCGACCGACCACAACGCGGTAGGGATAAAACGGCAGCTCAAGCCGAACAGCAGCCCGCCTCACCCCAACGAAAAACAGAGATAAAACAACTCGGGGTCATACATACGACCCCCGGCAGGACCTGGACAGTAGAGCAGGACATACCAGATCGATCTACGGATCGCGAGGACGTGCCTCGACACGCAACGTCGGCTACCTATTCGGACGTGACAAGTCTAGTCATGCCCGGGCCGAAAACCGCAGACGGACTCCATTTGAGCTACGTCGCGACGTGGCCCAATATAGAGGCACCACACACCCACTCTGCTTCACTGACAAGGAAATGGAGCATGAGTTCCCAGAAGTGTTTAAACCCGTGAGTATCAAATCATACGATGGAACAACTGATCCTACGGTGTGGATCGAGGATTTTCTTCTCCATATCCATATGGCCCGCGGAGATGACCTCCATGCCATCAAATACCTACCGATAAAACTCAAAGGAGCGGCTCGGTACTGGTTAAACAGTCTGCCAGAAAACTCTATCGGCAGCTGGGAGGACTTGGAAGACCCCTTCTGCGCCAACTTCCAAGGAACATACACGACAAAAAAAAGACACATCCGTGACATTTTGGGCTGAACGAATTTTTTTCTGTCATGCATATGACACTTCTATGACGATAATTGTGACAAAACCCGGTATCATCATAGATGTGGTGGGCTCCTACTTCTATGACAAAAAATCATGACAGAAAATGGGCTTTTCGTCCTGGGCGGGCCGGAGACGCGGCTGCATGACATTCTTTGGGCCGTCCATGACGGAAAAAACCATGGTAGAAGCGAGGGCGAGGAAAATTTCGGCGAGTTCCCGGTTACGGTGGGAGGTCGGGGGCCGAGCGATGCGCGTTTCTCTCGTACACGTACACGCGTGTGTGCGAGGCATTGGCTCTAACTGAACCCGAGCGAGGCGTTGGGCTCTAACTGAACCCGACCGATTGCACTGCAGGCTACGCGTTAGTGAACCCGAGCAATCGATCGATGGATGTTAACTGAACCCGATCGAGCGATTCCTTCGCTACTGCTGCTAACTGAAGCCGATCGATGC
>NC_057814.1:156795752-156847081 GCF_018294505.1 Triticum aestivum
TTTGCGGTACGCCACATCCCTCCCGATCAACAGGACCCCCGTTTCGACCGTAGGAGGTCCGTTTCCTCCGTTTTGCGGTACGCCACACTCCTCCCGATCAACAGGACCCCCGTTTCGACCGTAGGAGGTTCGTTTCCTTCGTTTTGCGATACGCCACACCCCTCCCCATGAACACGACGCATTACGTTACCTCCCCATGAACACGACGCATTCCGTTGCCTCACCATGAACACGACGACGACGCTGTTTCTCCGTTCTGACCCAGCCATGTACACGAGCCCTGGTCGTACGTATGCGCGAGTAAGCGTTCGAGACCCCGCCCGTATGTACACATACATGGCCGTATTTTCTTTCTTGCAACCTGGCCGCTGTACGTACGTGTACATGCTATGTGCGCGCCTCTACTACGACACGTACGCGCCTCTACTACGACACGTGCGTGCCTCTACATCCACCAGTATATATGTACGTACATGTTCGCGACCAGAATGACAACGCTACGTACGCTTCGACCAAGTGGGTCCCGACTGTCAGGCACTTCCTTGCCTGCGAAGATGTAGCTGGTGGGTGCCAGCAGTCAGGGGGGCGAATCATTTTTTTGCCCGGACGCACTTCCTTGCGTGTGAAGATGTAGCTGGTGGGTCCCAGCAGTCAGGGGCAAACGATTTTTTCACGAAATACGGTGGCCCGTCCGGTGGGTCCCCGCTGTCAGGTGGAGGAATAATTATTTTGCACGTAATAAGGAGGCACTTCCTTGCTGCGGCCGTGGACCCAGCTGCCAGCCTCTCCACGTACAGTCCACGTCCGATGGAAGCCATTCCTCGACCATGTTGACCACGCCGCGCCGAGAGCACCAGGGCGGTGGACGACGGCGAGGCCTAGGAAGGGGACGACGCGGAGCCGGGGAAGACGCGGCAGTGGATGCCCACGCGTAGAGGAGTACGAGGGTTCACTGGTTCGCTGCGGTGTGAGGCTGCCATCGCCGCAGAATAACAAGGGGTGTGGGTGAGTAGAGGTATGGCCTGGCCAGCGGTGGGAGTAGTAGGGGGCGGTGAGGCCTCCGCCGCATCGCAGCCTGCCACGGGAGGTAGGAGCACGAGGCACGACCGGCGCTGGTTTGGGCGGCTGGAGCAAGAAGACCAGAGGTTGAAGAAGCACTACGGCCGTTGGATGGACATCGTACGGTCACTGGAGCTAGAATCGTGCATATTGACTAAGTTGACAAAGCCCTCCGTCCCCGTCAACTTAGTTGGCCCACAAGTCAGCCTGCCACTATACTGGGTCCCAGCTAACGGGGGGAATATTCATTTTTTTTGCGTAATAAGGAGGCACTTCCTTGCGTGCGAAGATATAGCTGGTGGGTCCAAGCTGTCAGCGACGGTAACGTTTTTTTCATGAAATACAGAGGCCCTTTCGGTGGGTCCCTGATGTCAGGTGGAGGAATCATTATTTTGCGCGTAATAAGGAGGCATTTCCTTGCGTGCGGCCGTGGACCCAGCTGTCGGCCTCTCCACGTACAGTCCAATTCATATGCATGTCGGTCGTTGACCATGTTGACCAGGCCGCGCCGAGAGCACCAGGGCGGTGGACGACGGCGAGGCCTAGGAAGGGAATGACACGGAGGTAGGGAAGACTCGGCAGTTGTTTCCCACGCGGAGGGGAGTACGACTGTACGAGGGTTTACTGGTTCATCTGCCGTCCCCCGAGAATAACAGCAGGTGTGGGTGAGTAGAGGGATGGCAAGGCCAGTGATGGGAGTACGGTGGGGCGGTGAGGCCTGCGCGGCAGCACAGCCGGCCGCGGGGAGGAGGGAGCAGGCAGTCCCGCCGGCGCTTGTTTGAGCGGCTGGAGCAGGAAGAGCGGAGATTGAAGAAGCACGACGGCCATTAGATGGACATCCAACAGTCACTGCTTGTGCGTCAACCTTTTTTTAGGAAAGCCTCAAATCTGTGGAAAACAGCATACAACCCATCTGCCATTATTTCTAATAATTTGCAGCCCATTTACTAATTCTTAAGGTTTTTTTGGAGCCCATATTGTTTTTGTTAGCATTACAGCCTATATTGTGGCCACGGTTAAAAAATTATACGAAATTTTGCATATTTCGGTGTGGTCCGAACTATTTTTAATCCCGAAATTTCGACCCGCATTCAAACTAATTTTAAAAATAAATGTATATCAATATAAAATCCAACAAATTCTCCACGCATGAAAATTAATGTAATTTAAAATCTTGAAATGAAAAAAAGATATTTGAAACTAATTGCCGGTTTGATGTATTTTAAAAATGTACAACCCATTTCTCATTACTGATAGGCCATTTTCTCGGCCAGCCGAATGAAGCTCTCCTCGTCTTGAAAGATTTGCAGCCCAACAGGCCTGACAAAGCGACTTACTTGGCAAATCACAAAAAAACTGGGATGTGGCCGTGGACCCAGCTGTCAGCCTCTCCACGTACAGTACTCTTCCGATGGAAGTCGGTCGTCGACCATATTGACCACGCCGCGCCGAGAGCACCAAGGTGGTGGACGACGGCGAGGCCTAGGAAGGGGACGACGCGGAGCTGGGGAAGACGCGGCAGTGGATGCCCACGCGGAGAGGAGTACGAGGGTTCACTGGTTCGGCTGCGGCGTGCGGCTGCCGTCGCCGCAGAATAACAGGGGGTGTGGGTGAGTAGAGGGATACCCTGGGCCAGCGGTGGGAGTAGTAGGGGCAGTGAGGCCTCCGCGGCATCACAGCCGGCCACGAGAGGCAGGAGCACGCGGCACGACCGGCGCTGCTCTAGGCGGCTGGAGCAAGAAGACCAGAGGTTGAAGAAGCACTATGGCCGTTGGATGGACATCGTACGGTCACTGGAGCTAGAATCATTCATATTGACTAAGTTGACAAAGCCCTCCATCCTCGTCAACTTAGTAGGCCCACAAGTCAGCCACCCACTATGGTGGGTCCCAGCTAGCAGGGGGTATTCATTTTTTGGTGCGTAATAAGGAGCACTCCTTGCGTGCGAAGATATAGCTGGTGGGTCCGACCTGTCGACGGGGGGAACGTTTTTTTCGCGAAATACAGAAGCCCTTCCCACGTACAATGCGTAATAAGGAGGAACTTTCCTTGCGTGCGACCATGGACCTCGTGGGTCCCAGCCGTCAGGCTCTTCACGTACAGTCCTCTTCCGATGACCCTCGTATGTTGACCACGCCCCGCTGAGCGCACCGAGGCGGTGGACGACGGCGAGGCCCCAGACTGGAATGCCCGGAGATGGGGAAGACGCGGCAGTGGAGTCGCAGACGGAGAGGAGTGGGAAACTTGACTGGTTCGGGTGCGGGGTGGGCCTACACTCGGCAGAGAATAACAGGAGGTGCGGGGTGAAGGGATGGCCTGGCCGTCGGCGGGGTAGCGTTTCGCCAAGGAGCGCAAAACAATGCCGCTGGACGCTGAAGGCTGGAGTAGGCGGTTCCGGCAGCGCTGGGGGAAGAAGACGAGAGATTGAAGAAGAATGCCGGCCGTTGGATGTAAATCCAACGCCTTCTTAGGCTTCGACCTACTGGCCCACATGTCAGCCAGTCCATTTGTTTTTTTAGTCCATTTGGTGGGCTGGGTGAAACAATGATGTAGCATCTATGCGGCCCGTTTAAATCCCATTTGCATTTTTCTCGAAATCCACGGACTTGCTGGGCTGGGTGAAAATATCATGTTGGGCTATATGGAGAAATGTTATAAAAACATAAACACATGATTGAACGTCAGTAAAATCTTTGCAAGCTTATGTACGCAATCACTAGGAGTTAACTTGCCAAGTTATATATAAACTATTATTATTATTTTGTAAGAACTTTCAACTTACGAAATAAAATATCATTTTAATTTGATGAGTTAATAGTACGTGGGGTATTATTATTTTTAGGCTAGACGTGGGACAGTTGAGTTGGTTCTAGGGGAAAGTACTGGGAGAAAACTCAGTTTACATCGAAAAAGAAAGTGGGAGAAAATTCAGAGACCTGCTGGGTCCACCTGAGGAGGGGAATATGTTGGGAGGAAGGAGATTCAAAGCACGGCAGCTGAGTGAACTAGTTTTTTTACGGACAAGTGAACTAGTTTACATACATAAGCAAATAGCCACTAAAAAAAGCAATCAGGTTAATGGGTTCTTAAAAGAAATATTTCGGACAAAACAGATAAATATGACACATAGGCTAATGCATGAAACACTCAGATGATAAAGGTGCTTATAAATAGATAAAGTACAACATCTAGACCTTCCTGGCACGCTTGATCATGATGCTGCGACTGTCCGTGTACTCATCGGTTACGGGAAGCAGACACGCCCTCATGTCCAAGATCTGACTGTACATGTTGTAGCATGCGTATGCGTCCCTGGCCGCGTAGGTTATGTAGGCTAGATTCAGAGGTACCTCCCACGTGTTTAGGTCATCTTCTTTCGTGTTGGTGTATCAGGGGTCGATGATGGTCTCAGCGAGGTCAACCACGGAGTCCTTCTCCTACCCGTTGCTGATGATCTTGTATTGCTTCTGGATGTCGACAAGCTTGTTGCACCAGATGGCCGAATCGTCGCATTCCTCCTTCTCTCCAACGTAGCGAAGGTGCAGTCGGCGCTGCCGATGAAACGGGCGAATGCTCCAGAACCTGGTGCAGCCATAGGACTAAGGCGAGGCAGAGCTTCACTGAGTCCGTATTGTTGGTGTACATCACATTCAACTTGGTGCAGCCATAGGACTAAACGGCGAACTCAAAGGGGAACTCCTTGCTGAAGTCCATATCCAGCAGGCTCACCCCTCGGATCGCCATTGGAGTCTCTTCGAGTGAACGAGTGTATAGGCGGCGGCAGCAGTTCGTTTTTCAGCTCTTGGGGAACTGGATTCAACAGTAAGCTGAGTGTGTACAGGCGACAACAGTTACTACCCCTCCCTCGTCCGCTGCACGCCCGGCAGAAGATGCACCCTCGGCCACACGTCGGTTCACGAGCGGGTCTGTATTGGTACTGTAATAACAGGAGTTAGTGGTCACTTTACTTAAATTTAATTAGCTTTAATAGAAATTTATACTTAAAACAAGCAATGCATTCGCTCGTTCTATTAGTGCCATAGGATCAACATGCACAACAATTAGACTTATTATTCTCAGGACGCACACGATCAGCACATTTGTCGCACTTTCACAAAGATAATACTACCATGTTTGAACTGTTTGTTATGGTTGTTGTCCTCTGCATCATCATGCCATGTTTCCCAGCTTGCAAGATTCAGAACCAACAAATAAGATCCAAATAATAAGTACAACAAAGATGCCTACACATCTCATTGATTCCCAGCTTGCAAGATTCAGAACCAACAAATAAGATCCAAATAATAAGTACAACAAAGATGCCTACACAACTCATTGATTCCCAGCTTGCAAGATTCAGAACCAACAAATAAGATTC
Source organism: Triticum aestivum (assembly GCF_018294505.1). Classification (NCBI taxonomy): domain Eukaryota; kingdom Viridiplantae; phylum Streptophyta; class Magnoliopsida; order Poales; family Poaceae; genus Triticum; species Triticum aestivum. Next base: position 156,801,190 of record NC_057814.1, read on the forward strand.
AAATAATAAGTAGAACAAAGATGCCTACACATCTCACTGATTCCCAGCTTGCAAGATTCAGAACCAACCCATTAAAGCCTTTTGATAAAGTGAATATCGGGATTAAATCCATCTTGGCTAGCCATGTCATACAATCAAAGAACTTGGCGAATGCTCTTGACCGTCACAACATCTATAGTTGAGTACTCCTGTTTGCACAGCACAAACAAGGAGACAGGAGAGCATGATTTCGCTTTAATAGCGGCCTCCTTGAACTCAACCTCCAGCTCTACTTGGATGAGGTCTGCCTGGAGTTCCATGATTCAATTCATGCGCCTTTTTCTGCAGTTCACCTGAAATGAAGCAAAGATTGCATCATTCAGCTAGCAAGAAGTACTTGCTCTTGTGAGCTGGCAGGTTCTTCTTTAGTAGTTGCACTAAAATTGAGGAACATTAAGGTTGGTTGTCCGGCTCATGTAAGGTGCAACTATAATTTTCTTATCCTTTTGTGCAGTTCCACTAAAATAAAGTGCCATTGTGGTGACAGTGACGGCTCCATCTTGCAAAGGCTAATAAAATGTTGCACGAGATTACCAGCAGAACTTGACGGAGATTTTGGAAACTCCAATCACCATTTTGTGCAGTTCCACCAAAATTGAGAGATGTTGCCCACGTGACATTTTAGTTGAACTGCACAAGACACTCATTCCAAAAAAAGTGTTTTGTGCAGTTCACCAAAAGGTCACAATAGCAACAAGGTGAAATGGATATCCCTATCTGCACAAAAAGATAGAAAGTAAACAGTTGCTGGTCAATAAGAATATACGAAACATATACAAAATGAAAAGAAGCATCTTAATTATGTTCATGGCAATCACGCAAGGACAGTAGAAATTTTAAAACATCAGCAATGCTTCATGTTACCAGAAGCATTACGATCAACAATGAGACTCCTCAAATATGGGATTACTTTAATGGTGGCATTGCTTGTTTACCAGACACAGTAAATCAACAGCAGCTAAAGAGTTGGTTTAAGGGCATGGGACCGTGGGGACACCAGGACACTCAGCAGCGTAAAGGAGCAACTTACTTATCATACTGGGGAAAACAGCAGGAGTGCCATTTGTAACACAATTTAATTGCATCTTATCACTGGAGGCATTAGATTAACAATAACACTGGCTAGACATGTCCCTAAGGTAACAGTGTGATCGCTTCATTTTACATGCGCCCTTACATTAACAACAGCAAAAGGTTCGTATAAGGACATGCGACAGTGGACACATCAGCACAATGTACCTACAAGGAGGCATAAAGTGGTGATGCCGAGTTTGTTCATGCTATGTGAGGGCAGCAAACCTAATCCTGGAGACCTTTTACTATGTGAGGGCAGCAAATCTAATCCTGGAGACCTTTTACTATGTGAGGGCAGCAAATCTAATCCTGGAGACCTTTTACTATGTGAGGGCAGCAAATCTAATCCTGGAGACCTTTTACTATGTGAGGGCAGCAAATCTAATCCTGAGACCTTTTACTATGTGAGGGCAGCAAATCTAATCCTGAGACCTTTTACTATGTGAGGGCAGCAAATCTAATCGTGGAGACCTTTTACTATGTGATGGCAGCATATCTAATCATGGACATACTCTGTTGACTTGTCCACCAGGCGCCACTTTCTATCCTTTTTTCAACCAATAATAGATCTGTTCCTTATCCAGTTTGTACTGCGTTTTCTCATTATTTCCATTTTCAACCAAGAGACCGGTTGGGTATCCGGTCTCTACTACTTTCACCATATTATTTCCTCTTTGAATCAAGTCCTAGATTCATGCTACAACTTTCCCCTCTTTCTTCGTTGTTTGAACAAAGCCCTTTATTCGAAAGCATGAAGTACCTTTACCTCTAATAATACTAAAAATTTAGGTGGCTTTGGAAGAGCTGATGGGAGTAGAAAAAGATGCACATGCAGACACGTGGGGAGCTGGGCAGTAGAGCAAGGCCGCTTTCGAAGAACTTATACCTGAGGGTCGCCGGGATGTCGGTGGCGGCAGGTCGGATCTGCGGACAATACGGCAGGGAGGAAGAAGGGTCGGAGGACCTCCCGAGCCGGCGCTGTGTCGGAGAGAACGGCACGGACAGAGGATCGGGCCCGTCCGGCAGCTGTGGGTTTCCTCCCTCGGCGGCGATGACCGCGTGAACGATGCACCTTTTAGTCCTCTACACACACCAGCCGAAGGGATCCGGCCGGATCTGTGACCAGCGGTGAGCAGAGAGAAAATGTCGCTACCACTGTCTTGTTTATATCTGGAGAGGATGAGAGAATGAAGAGAGCAACCCTAGTAAAGCAAGCGCTCAGGCCCCTGCGTCCATATATAGTGGAGTGATTATCTTTCTTCTCTCCACAACAAGCGTTTCAATTTGTGTACGTGGCATTAAAGAAAAGAAACTCTCTATTTAAGGTGACTACTATACGACTCCTACTTACTACTAGTAGTACTACAGTATTGTTCACTTGTGCTCCCCGCCCCTCCATTCATTGAACAACCCCACGGGTGAATAAACATACAGTAAGTATTGTATTTATATAGACCGAACAAGCTCGAACTATTTTCGCATAGTTAAAAGTTGAGGGCGGGGCTTTTCCCGGGCAGTACGCGCGGCAGTTTTCGGGTAGGCGGTTTGACAGAGAGGCGAGGAGGGTGAGCGAGTGGGGCTGTGCGATTTGATGGCGCGTTACTGCTGGAAAGACTTGTGATATGACCACTCACTATAGTCATGAATTACTGGCGCTCCGACCGGGGTGATACCCCCCTTCTGTTCCGCGCTCTAATCTGGTCCATGACACGTCGACCCGGATGCTGGCTCTCCCACATGTCGGAGTAGTAAGAAGGAGCAAAGAATGATGCGGTATATACTAGTACTATACTACAGTACTACTCAGGTCGGAGGAGTGCGAACCACAGCAGCCCAGTGAACCAGCAGTGCGAACCACGGTAGCCCAGTGAACCAGCAGTAGAAAACAATGTGGTGATATGGCCATGAAAAACAATGTGCTACTTTCTAGAGGCCCAAAGATTCAAGTCACCTTTCTAGGTATTTCAATTTCAGGCTTGCATTATTTCTAGAGGCCCAAATATTCATTTCACCTTTCTAGGTATTTCAATTTCAGGCTTGCATTATTTCTAGAGGCCCAAAGATTCAGTTCACCTTTCTAGGTATTTCAGTTTCAGGCTTGCATTATTTCTAGAGGCCCAAAGATTCAGTTCACCTTTCTAGGTATTTCACTTTCAGGCTTGCATTATTTCTAGAGGCCGAAAGATTCAGTTCACCTTTCTAGGTATTTCAGTTTCAGGCTTGCATTATTTCTAGAGGCCCAAAGATTCAGTTCACCTTTCTAGGTATTTTAGTTACAGGCTTGCATTATTTCTAGAGGCCCAAAGATTCAGTTCCCAGTCGGCGGCAAGCGGCCCTTCTACCCATGCCGGTGTCGACCTCAATTCGCAAGGGCCGGCGTCGGAGGGGTTCCCGGGGCTTGGGCTCTACAGAGCCTTCCTCCAGAGCGACGATGGCGAGCTCCTCCCTCGGTGCGTGAGGGGCTCCGGGCTCCCTCCCTATCGTGAATGACTTCCGTGATGAGTTAGCTCATTCTTTGTTTCATGAAGTGTTTTTTTGTTTTGTCAAGCTTGATTGATGACTTGTATGTTTAAGTGGGATATCTCATTTGTATGGACAAAGTAAAAATTATCATGTTTTGCATGCTTGATTTGTATAGATGGTTCGTTTATGTCAACTATGAGCGGGAGGAGGCCACAGAAAGCCGGCCACACCAAGAGGGTGCTTGGATCCAAGGGACTTTTTTAGTCTGACTAAAAATAGTCTCTTTAAGAGGCTAAAGTTCCAAGCACCCCTGACTAAAGAGGGGCTAAAACTAGTCTTGAGACTAAAAAAATTTAGTCAGGGGTACCCCTACTGAAATGTGGATTAGTCCTCTCTCTCCTCATTTAACTCCTCTCCTTTAACACATGCGAGTTCTGGATTGGAGGGTTTGGAGGATAATAAATGCTCATTAACTTGATTTTCGTCTCTTTAGTATTTGGATCCAAGCATGGGTGAGGCTAGCAAGTTTTAGTCCCACTACTTTTAGTCATGGAACTAAAACGTATCCAAGCACCCTCCAAATCCGGCATGAAATAGGGTCCAAAGTAGTCAAATGATTGAGATAGAGCATTTATTGTCAATCTAACCCTGCCATCCATACACCTCTTTGGTTTAGAGTTAGTTCAGCGTTAGAATCTAACTCTAACCTCTAACTGAGTTAGAGTTCTCCTCGTCTCGGTTCATCGCCATCATACTTTCCCCATTCCTGTGTTCTCAGTATCCTGCGAATCAAAGAGGCCCTTTTTTTGCAGGAAAAATAAAAGAGGCCCTTAGACTGGTTTTGGTCCGGTCATTTTTTATAAACGTGTTATGTCCAAAATTTAATGAACGTGATCCGGTTTCCACGAAAATAATCCGGTTTCATGTAGTAATTCATTCATTTATTTATTCTTCTGCGGGGGGTTTGCATGTAATTCGTGAGGTCTAAAATGTAAAGTACCCCGGCATATGCTACGAGTCGTGCATGCACTATGACCCAGATGCTCTATGTCCCACATGTCGGCGAATGGGAGCACGTGGAAATAGCCTAGGAGTACATATAGGAGGATAAATGCGTGAAATAATATGTACTGTGAAGCGTAGCCGTGATTCGAAAAGGAGACCTAAAGTGATGACAGCCATAGGTCGCACGCACCCAACTAGTGGTACTAGACATACGACTAATTTTTCCCTCAAAAAAAAAGAGGCACGAGTGCTCAGTACTCCTATTCTATAAACACGAGTCCCATCTGACAACAGCGTCCGTGCTACAGCTAGCTCTCCTCCCTCGTTTCTCTCTTCTAGTAATTCTAAACTCGGCCGACGCCCGGTGGGCGGGGTGGGTTTGCTTAACTGTGGCCCCACCTCACAGTGAAAACGTTACGACTGGAATAAAAATGCCATATACTCCCTTCGTTCATAAATATAAGCCTTTTTAGATACTATTTCAAATGGAATACAGCATACAGATGTATGTAGACATAGTTTAGAGTGTAGATTCACTCATTTTGCTCCGTATGTAGTAGTCACTTGCTGGAATCTTTAGAAAGACTTATATTTGGGAACGGAGGGAGTACTATACTAATAAAACATTAAGGCCACGAGGCGATGCAGTGCTGGTTATAGGAGGCAAGAAGAGATGCATCCATCGACGATGTCCACCTCCTCGACTCAGGGCGCCGGCCCACCGAACGGCGCCTAAGTAGCATCGGCTTTCGTGGCCAGGTCGACGTGCTTCTGAACAATGGTGTCCAAAGATTCCAGCCGCTGGAAGAAGGCCAACATCTTTCTGTCCTTGCTTGCCTTGTAGTGGCCTATGTAGACGATTTCCTCGTAGACGTGGATGTGCAGGTCGACGGTTTCTTGCATGGCGAGGCGCTGCGCGGCGAGCGCGGCCTCGAGGTGCACATTCTTCGTCGCGACCTCCGGCACCTGCAGGGCCACCAGGGCTTGAAAGAGTTCGTCACCATGGAGGCCGATGAGGGTGGCAGGCAAGGAGGAGCCTGGGCGCGCGGGCTGGAGCAGTACGGCAAGGTCGTCCGCGCGCTTCTTGACGGCGGTGAAGTTGCGGATGGAGTTGACCATCATGTCGTCCATGCGAGAGGCGAAGCCGGCTCGGCGAGGGCTACGATGCCTGCGGTCGCCAGCACCGTCTGGAAACGCTGCGCGGTGCGGGGCCGCAGGCCGGCGCCTTGGATGATTTGGCATAGCCGACTACCGCTCGCGTCCATCGCCTCCATAGGTGCTTGTGGCTTCTGGTCACTTGGTCTTGGATTGGAGTGAGTAGTGTTGCGCAGAGACTTGGGAGTAGATGGATTGGAGTGGTGGGGCACCTTTATTATATGATAGTCCAAGCTCTGTTGCATTCACATCGTGCTAGCTCTATTCTGCTTCTCCAATTAATTCCCTCTGCATGTAATTGAGGATGCATCATTGACCGTTCAATGTCTCGGGAACCGCTACCCTCTCCCTCCTTGGCATTCAAGCACCTATGGACCCGTCGACGACGAGGTGCCTATGGTGACTTCGTAAATTTCAAGATGATAGTGCCGTGCGTGTGTCTGTTCATAGGGGTGAGTGTATGCACGTGTATATGAGCGCTTGCGTCTGTACTGTGTAAAAAAACGTAAATGCGTGTCAAAAAGAGACTAGTCAGTATACTCAATATTGTGCACCTCGGAGAGGAAAAAGATAGAACTAGTACGTATTTATTTACGGTGCAGATTCACTCATTTTGCTCCATATGTACTCCGTCTCGGTGTAGTCTAGTCACTTGTTGAAATCTCTAGAAGGGCAAATACTCCTTTCTGGTATACAGGGCTATACTAGCAAGTAGTTGTACGTACTAGTACAATAGTGGGCTCACATAGCAATTTTTTCTCACGCAAGAGCCTGGCTATATGCGTGCTCCAATGTTCGCAACTGCAACGTTCGGTTTGTGCTTGGCTCTTCGCCTCTTCGAGAAGACGAACAATGATGTTACTACTACTGCTTCTACAGTGTCGAATCCACTGTTGCATGTCCGTCCACCGCGAGCGGGATGGATAGCTTGTTGTAGAAGTACTACTAAGCAAAAGCCTGTCCTCGTTTGCGAGCAACCGCGCGCATGGGTGAGGGGGAAGGCGTGTAGTAAAATCAAGCTTCTCCTCGTTGTACGAGTTGACGCGACACATCATAGCACTGGCCCCACATGCTTGCCTCTAAACTTGGCTGAAAGACCCGCAGTGTACAATATATTTGCTGCAACCTCTAACATTTACCCACCACAAATTAAAATATATGTGGCCGTATGCACCGTTCTGATGCAGAGGCCGGGGAGTCCCCCCTTTTCGAAAAAAAACAAATTAAAATATATATTCCTATCTTGACCAGATGAGCGTGCAAACTACAATCACCAGGGTGTCAGGTAGGGCCAGAAGACTATTTTAATTATTATTTTTAAAATCTTCGAGACGGCCACATAGCATGGAGCCGACCCCAATGATTTTAAGCTTACAGGCACGATACACGCTATCCTAGACTACTCTACACATGAAACTGCCACACGAGCGTCCGGGCTGCGCTTTGCTCTTCGCCTCTTCGGGAAGTCGAACAATGATGGAGTACTACTGCACTGGAGGAGTACTACAGTACGCTTCTGGCCATCTGACACCGATTGAACTGCTGCATGTCCACCGCGTGCGGGAGGGAGAGCGTGTAGCGAAACCTTCTCCTAGTCTTGCCAGCCACCACGCTCATGGGCGAGGGAGGGACGCTCCTGCCTTTGCGTGTATGACAGGTGGGCCCGACAGGTGTGTGGCCAACCTGTAATACAGCCAAAGGCAGGTGCAGTTAAGTCCGCGAGGGAGAGGATAATCAAACTTCTCGTTGATGTACGAGTTGACGTGACACATCAAAGCACTGCACTCGATATATTTCAATAATTTGCGTTTACTGATGCATTAATTACAACGCATACATGCATGCCGTGACTCTCCTTTTGATACTTGCATGTGTTGATTTAATGCACCTTGAAGTAGTATAAAATATGTGACGGTAAATATTTGTAATACCCCGGCCCAAGTCGAGAGATGGTTGTGCACGAGGAGGGCGAGATCATGCAGACCGAACAGGACCCGACGATGGAGCTCTCTAAGGTCTCGATGGACCTCACCGTGCTCCACTGCCCCTTGTGCCTCCACCCCTTGACGCCTCCAGTGTATGAGGTTTGAATACACCTCGTCCGTTCGGCTGATTGAGCAAGGTGCAGGTTTCTTGATTGATGTGTTGTTCGATTGATTTCTATAGTGCAAGGGAGGGCACCTGGCCGGCGCGGACTGCCGCGTCGAGCGCCCTGGGAACCAGCGGCAGTGCCAGAAGTGCGAGCGCGGCGGTGGCTTCGACGTGCGGAACACGGCGGTGGACTCAGTCCTTTTGTCGATGAGGGTGGAGTGCCCGCACGAAGGCTGTGGGCTCTACGTCACTTACCACAAGCTCGCCGATCACCAGAGCGTGTGTCCGCTCGCGCCCTGCAAATGCCCCGTGCCCGTCTGCGGCTACGAAGGCCCCCCGCCGGCGCTCTACCACCACATCAGCACCGCGCATCCCATGCCCGTGCACAGGATCCAGTACGGCAAGGTGCTCCAGCTGCAAGTGCCACTGTCGGAGCCACGGCTCTTGCTGTTCGCGGAGGAGGACCGCCGCGCATTTTTCTTGGTCGGCGGCGTGCTCGACATCGGCGCGCCTATCGCCGTGTCGGTCATCTGCATCAGAGCAGGGGCGTCCCCACTGCCGCACTACATGGCCAAGCTGTGGGCGAACGGCCCGCCGGGGGAGCCCAAAGGCACAACCGACGCCGTCAAGGTGGAAATGGAGGTGACAAGCAGCAAGGACCCCGGCGACGTCGACGTGCAGGAGCTGACCTCCTTGACTGTTCCGCCCAAGCTGCTGGCCGGGGCTAAGCTTGTGTCCCTCCACATTCAGATTGACAAGCTCACGTCCTAAATGTTTCTACAGTGCCTTCTGTTTATCTTAGTAATATGCTAAAATAGGGATTACCTTGGTCTACTTTAGCTTAAGAAATGGTGGGTTTTGGTGGCGATGCAGCAATTACTTCGACAACAGATCAGTAATTTCCAACAGTCGAACGGATATTTTGTGTCTATTGGATATAAAGTTCCTTTGGGTAAGAAGTACTACTTGTCATCAAAATGGATAAAAAGAGATGTATGTAGACGTATTTTAGTTCCAGATACGTCCCTTTTTATCCATTTTGATGATAAGCACTGCCTCCGTTCCACAATACATGCCTCCCATTTGTCAAAATATAGATGTATCTAGACATGTTTTAGTATATAGGTACATACATGATAGAGCCAATCGGATGGTTTAGAACACTACAATTTGTAGCTACATATGCGTGTGTGACTCCCAGATGCAGAGGCCGGGGGTCATCATCCTCCTTTTTGAGAAAAAACAGACGCGTGTGTGAGAGGACGAGTGGGTGCGTGCACCTCTTCTCTTCCTATACAACGTACTACTAAACTAAGAGTACAAGTTTTTGTGGGTGGCACGATGGTGCGTGCGAGAAGTCCCGAGAGATAGGTTTAATGCGTCTGAAAAAAAGACTAGCCTAGAGCACGCCACGCGGCTATTCCTGTCGAACGCCCCATTAACCGTAAGATATGTATACGACGGTGCCAGTTATTGCACGTACACAGCAGTACTCCCTCCTTTCCGGTTTATAGGGCTTAATTCAAAAATCTCACCAACCAAGATGGTGAGTGGTGGAATATTTTTTGTAGTTTGCAAAAGCACCTAATTAATGCTCTTGTTTTTCTCAAAAAATTATGTTTATCAATGCATGCATAAAGTACATGCATTGGTCAATTTTCTCTTAATACTTGCATGCAATGATTTAATGCACCTTGGAATCTGAACATGTGTTGGGGAACAACCAAATTGAGCCTTATAAAATGGAAAAACTAAAATTTTGAGATAAGCCCTATAAAACCGGAAAGGAGGGAGTAGAAAAAGAAGTACTCCATCAGGGAATAGTGCCGCACTTCGAAACTAGAACCGTCAATAAATTTTAAGCTTGCGTCTCATCACATTCCAAATTACTCCACGCTATATTGAATTGCAAACCTGTTCACACCGATCACAACCTAAACGGTTTCCCACTTAGGAGCGTATTAGTACCACGCTATATTGAATTGCAAACCTGTTCACACCGATCACAACCTAAACGGTTTCCCACTTAGGAGCGTATTAGTACTCGGTTATAAATACTAGTATGCCAAGATGACTGCACATTCCTCCTCAACTCCTCATCCACAAAAACAAACAAGTCATTCAGCATCCTTCCCTTGCGTCTGCCATGGCCAGCGTGAGTTCTGGGTCGAGAGATTGCCACCAGGGAGAGGCGAGCATGGAAGCGGAAGCACGAGAGATGTCCCGCCTTGCTGCGAGAGCAGCCGACATGTCCCGCCGCGCGGAAGTAGCAGCACAGAGGTCCCGCCGCGCCGCTGAAGCAGCACGGAGGTCCCGCCGCGCCGTCGATGCAGCAGACTGGTCCGGCCGCGCCGCGGAAGCAGCAGAGATGTCCTGCCGCGCCACGAATGCAGCAGAGATGTCCCACCGGGCCGCGGCGGCCTGGGAAAATTTCTCGCGGGCAGGCGACGACTGTTACAGGCGCATGCATGCGATCGTCCATAGCCAGATGGATCAGATCTCCGGCTTGGCGAGGTTGCAGGACGACATGAAAGACTCGTTTAAACAGGCTACCGGCGTCATCCGGCAACTAAGGGAGGGCAATGAGAGGCTCCGGGCCGAGCGCGACCTGCTGAGGGAGAAGATCGTCCGAAGCGCAGACCAGCAGGAGGAGACCAGTGCCTTGTTGAAGAGGACTGCGTCATCGTCAAGAAACTTATGGACGAGAATGACATGCTCCACAACGAGCACCAAAGGCTGGTGGAGGAATCCGTGGATGTTCTCAAGCAGCGTCTTGAGGACACGAAAGAGCTCATCGCCGCTCGCCGCGGAGACTACTTCCCGCGGCCTGCAGCAACGCATCAAGAAAGTAGAGATCAGCGAGCCAGATTCGTGTCTTCCTTCTTCTTTTGCCCTTGTGTATTTCGGGAGTAGCCGCATGTGGCTTTTTTAATTATCTTTCTAATTATGTAAGACAATTAATCATCCTTATCTTTCTGTGGAAGATCAATGTTGCGAGGCTGGAATGAAGAAAACTCTTGCTGTGGCGACCCTGGCGTTGCTATTCTTCTAGTTGCTGCTGGGCTTCCTTCAGTTTCCTGGTTTCTTTTGATGTAATAATCGGTTTAGGATGTGGATTGTGTCGTCGGTTGTGAAATGTTGGGTTCTAGCGTGGATGTTTGGCCTTTGTTGGCCTCTTGGGATGTTGCGATTTCAATCTGGTAGCTTTTAGTCCTTCGTGTTAGGCTGGAGTTGTGCTGAACTTCTTGTGAATTGTGGTGGTTTTCAGTAATGAAAATCGGAAGGGGCAAGCCCTTCTTTGATCAAAAAAAATTAATCGTCCTTATATATTCATCAGTCTTGCTATAAGTCGCAGTAGATGCTATGTAGGTCCGTCAGAACTTACATCAAGATCCGTGCTTTCAGATTTTCTTTTTTCTCTCTTAAATCTCAGTCGAGTGAGACATAGCCACGCCATTAAACAGAGGCTCGGGCGCCATTAATGGAGACTTTGGGAGAGAGGTGGACGGCAGATGGAGGTCAAAGGGCTCTCCTCCCAATAAGCACGCGCAGGGGTCTGATCGCACGCCTCTCGTACTCAAATAGCTACCCTGCACGGCGCCTCCTAGCTAATAAAAAATGGGGACGCGTGGCGGCACGTAAATGGTACTAGTAAGTAGAACGCCCACGGTTTCAATAATACTTGTGTTTTCGATTGTAACGCGACAGCACTTGTTCCAAAATGACTTTGTTGATTGTTAATGTGTGCGCCTTCGCAAATCGGACTGCAAATTTACCACAACATGTTGGTGCCATGTCATGGCACCAAGCCAAGTTTCATTATTTTCATGCGTGTTTTGGATTTACAGGAATTAAAAAACTAAGTTTCTCAATGTTTCCAACCCAGCCACGACGCCCAGAATTTTGAATTTCATTCCCATTTCTTGCATGGAACCTAGAAATTTACCCGAGGACACACATGTGATTTTTCAACCAACTTTGGTGCACTGGAACATGTGCTTGTATTTAAAATTTGAATTATGCACACAAAGGTGACACGTTGCCTCCCAGAACCACGAGCCTTCTTGAGAGAAGCTCCGATTTCCAAGAAGCTTATACCAAAATTTGTTCCTATTCAGCCAATTTTTTTACCACAGCATGGTACTACCATGACATGACACCATGCCAAGTTTAATGATTTTAAAACCAAGTTTCTCAATGTTCTCGACCGAGCCACGATGCCCAGATGTTTGAATTTTATTCTCCTTTTTTGCATGGGACCTACTCCCTCCTTCCATCTATATAGGGCCTAATGTGTTTTTCAAGACAACCTTTGACTATTGACAAGATTAATAGCACATGGGATGTATACTATGAAAATTATATTATTGGAAGCTCCTTTGACATGCAAATTTGAAGGTATGCTTTGTGTAAGTTGCATGTCATATATTATTGCTCTAACGTTTGGTCAAAGTTAGCCTCGAAAAACGCATTAGGACCTATATAGATGGAAGGAGGGAGTAGAAATTCACCCGAGGACACAAATGTGATTTTTCAACCAACTTTGGTGCATGGGAGCATGTGCTTGTAGTTCAAATTTTTATTATGCACATTAAATGACCAAAAACTCAATTAATGTGTAAATAAGGCCAAACGAAGCCGGAATAATTCCAAAATTTAACAGGGCACTCATGTAGTTCTATGTTGCCTTTGTAAATAAACTCAAGGGGGACAACGTATATCGTTTCGCACTCAAAGGTGGCACGTTCCCTCTCAGAACCACGACCCTTCTTGAGAGAAGCTTCGGTTTGCAAGAAGCTTATACCAAAATTTGTTCCTATTCGGCCAATTTTTTTACCACGACATGGTAGTACCATGACATGACATCCATGCCAAGTTTCATGATTTTCAAACGTGTTTTGGATTTACAAGAATTTTAAAACCAAGTTTCTGAATGTTCTCGGCCGAGCCACGATGCCCAGATGTTTTAATTTTATTCTCATTTCTTGCATGGGACCTAGAAATTCACCCGAGGACACAAATGTGATTTTTCAACCAACTTTGGTGCACGAGAGCATGTGCTTGTAGTTCAAATTTGACTTATGCACATTAAATGACCAGAAACTCAATTAATGTATAAAAAACGACAAATGAACCCGGAATAATTCCAAAATTTAACAGGGCACTAATGTAGTTCTATGTTGCCTTTGTTAAGAAACTCAAGGGGGGCAGCGTATATCGTTTCACACTCAAAGGTGGCACGTTCCCTCTTAGAACCACGAGCTTCCAAATCGGCCCAATTTTTTACCACAACATGTTAGTGCCATGACATGACACCATGCCAAGTTTCATGATTTCCAGGCGAGTTTTGGATTTACATGAATTTAAAATCAAAGTTTCTCGATGTTCTCGGCCGAGTCATGACGCCCAGATGTTTGAATTTCATTCTCATTTCTTCCATGGGACCTAGAAATTCAACCAAGGACACACATGTGATTTTTCAACCCACTTTGGTGCACCGGAGCATGTGCATGCAATTCATATTTAGATTATGCACATTAAAAGTCCAGAAACTCAATTAATGTATAAAAAGGCCAAATGAACCCGAAATAATTCCAAAATTTAACAGGGCACTCATATAGTTCTATGTTGCCTCTGTAAATAAAATCAGGGGGAGGCAACGTATATCGTTTCGCACACAAAGGTGACACGTTCCCTCTCGGAACCACATGGCTTGTTGAGATAATCTCCAGTTTTGCAAGAGGCTTATACCAAAACTTGTCCCAATTCAGCCAAAAAATAATACGAATGAAAACAAGGTTTAGATTATCCCAAACATCTCGCTACCTAGACCAATAATGTACTATGATTTGAATTCAACATAAAATGGATACAAATATTTGAATTGGAGAGCGTATGGTACATGTAGTTCATAGTGAAATATGATTACTGCTATATGTATGTTTTTTGTTATCAAGATAATATTTAAATTATTGTATAACTTGACAACAATCGTATTCAAATAAGGAAAATTGATTCAAATTTAGTCCATATGGTAGACGACAATATATATGTTCACATGGTGGAGTAAAATGTTCATATATGATGGAAGATCAAAATGTACGACTACATCAATTATAAACCGCAAGGTCACCTAACGATATATTCGAATTCAACATAACGTGGATTCAAAAATTGAAATTCGAGATCATGGCATCTGTAATCATATAAAAAGGGACATTACTCTTTCTTTGGTGGGAATTGATTTGTTTTTTGTTGTTGTTGAGGGAAGTGCGAATCAATTTGGTACTGTGCAGGGTAATCTTGTTCTCCCGATTTTTTTACATTTTTCTTGTAGTTTTTTCAATGGCATCTATAGCAATATAGTAAAAGGGGACATGACTCTCTTGTGTCTTGTATGAATTGTTTTTTTTACACGTTAAGTTTGTTCTGTCGAACAAGGAATCCGCACCTTGTTATCCCGAAATTTTCAAGCTCGAGTATCTTTTGTCTCACCTGCTTTGAAACTCCCACTTCTTCAACCTGCGCCGCGCCTTGTTATCCCAAATTTGGACGCGCGCGAGAACTCCCTCCTCATCCGAAATCGCTCCCGCAGCCCAGACACGCGAAATCCCCCTTCTACCCCTCAGCCGGAAATGAAGCTCCATGTCGCAGTGTCAAAACCGGTGGGGGTACGCTGGTAACTTACTCTACATTTCGGACAAGCGCGTCCCTAAGCTTGGCTCCCCCCTCCCCCTTCGCCCCCCCCCCATTCGTACACCGAGGCCGCCAAAACCAGCGAAACCCCACGCTCCTCCGTCGGCCTCCCGACCGCCGCCCAGCCGGAGACTCTTCCCCGACTACGTCGTCCACCGCAATAGCTCGCCGTCCCTCATCCACCGCACCCGATGAGGATCCGTTGTTGATCTCGTCATCCCGCCGGATCAGCCGCCCCGTCCTCCACCTCCAAGGAGCTACCCCGACGTTCGCCTCGTCTATCGCGCCACCTCAATCCCCACAGCGTCGTCTTGACCTGCCCCACTGGAACCGCAACACCCTCACCAATTCCTCCGATTAAGCCGAGGCCAACTCGGCGCCACCAAGGAGGTTCTGCACTCACCGCTGCATTTTATCTTTTATTCGATCTCACGGGGCTGCCGGTGCTCGATACCGAGCAGACACGGCGTGTCTCCATCGACGGCGCCGTCGTCGGCCACATCATCCATGGCGTCTCTCCCCCATGTCGTTGCTTCCTCGGCGGCGACTTCCACAACGGCACTAGCTGCAGCTGCTCCGGCTCTCGCTCGCGCTGCGGCTCTGTTCTTGCTGTCGGTCGCGCTGCTGCACTGCTGCTGCTTTCGTTCGTGCTGCTGCTCTGCTCTTGCTCTCGCTTGCGCTGCTGCTGCTGCACGACCTCCGGCAGCTATAGGAGTTGCTGCTTTAGCACTTGCTCGCGGTGCTACTGCATGACTTGCTCTCTACTAGTGCGTTCCCTGCTCGAGCGTCTGCTGATTTAGATCACTGCTTCTCTGCTACTAGTTCTCGAACGCCCTAAACATCTATTGCAATGCTCTGTTACTAGTTCAATCAGTTTCGACAGTAAAATTCTGTTTCGACTGTGAAGTTCATTTTCTTCAATTAAGTTCAGAGTGAACAGTAATTACAGCATCTGTCGGAGCAGCCGTGGCGCGGCTGATGCGTTTTACATCTAGCACTTTTTGGTGATGTATTTTACATCATCTATTGCAGATGATATTAGGGTCCCACTTCAGATTAACGTTGTCTGTATTGTCATGCTTCAGCCTCGTCGCCGTACACCTTAACGGAGCTGCTCCAATGACGGAACCGTCCATCACAGCGGAGCAGTACCCTCGGCGCCGTTTCCAGAGGCCTTGGATCTTCTTCCCCGCCTCCGACAGTCACACCAGCATCATCACCATCCTCCAGGTCCAACCCAATAATGCTGAGGTCCACAAGGCTATGCCAAAGAGGTTGTACACTCGTCGCATCACTTTGTTTCTCCATTCCTCTATTCTTCCAATTCATGTGAGCCAAACTCCCAGGTTGACTGAAATCCTATGTTTCCAAATGCTCCGTTTTGCACGTGCATTCCTATCCTATTCCTGTGTTTTTCCTGTCCCTGCGTTTATAGAATCCTCCAATTGTAAGGAGCCCTTACAGATTTACTTCATTTTCAGATAGGCGTCAAAGAAAACTCTGTGTGTTATGTCCTGCTCCTGCCGTGCCGTCATCCACCCCACCTGAGGTGCACCATCGACAGAAGCATTCACTGCAGCAGAGATCCCCCCTGCAGACTTCCTTTCGCCGCCTCAGATCATCTTCCCCGTTGCCGGCAGCCACGCCAACTGCATTACCATCATCGACTGAGCAGATGAACCTGAGGACTACACAGTTCCGGAAGAGAGGTCGCAGTCTTTCGTGTTTGCTTACGTTATACATCGATTATTATTACCTGCTACTTTATCGTTCAATCTTGAGTTTTGAATTGCCCATGGGTCTCATATCGAGCCAGCAATGAATAGTATCTATCTACTATCTGGTTCATCTGGGGTCTTCTATGTGGTTCATGTTGGGTGGGCAACAAACAATAGATGATCCATTGTCTATCTTTTTAAACTGAAGCTATAATCTACCTGCTATCATTAGTTTTGGATCCATCCACTCGTTTGCTACCATCAGTCTTGATTTTTGCATGCACCCCTTAGGCCTTACAAAATCTAACTATTTTTTTATCATGCATGTCAGATATTGTACACAATCGTATTGAACATGTAGAGAAAAAGAGAAGACCGTTGCGTGCGAATATAATGTCATGCAGACGCCGCTCCATGGTGGGCGAAGTGCCCCCGCTCCTGCATTTCCAGATTGTATTCCAGAGGAAGATAACTGTTCAGATGGAGATTCAGAAGGAGTCGACCACGCCTGTTTACCACCTGAGGTGTTTGCTCTAACCTGGCATGCTGATGTTGGTCATATCATGCATATGGCGCCTTGCATTGCTTACATTATACATCTTATATGTCATCATGTTAGTTTAGATTTGCTTTGTGTGAATGCCACCTGTTTGGTTTCTATATCATACTCCCACCATTCCTAAATATTTGACTTTTTAGAGATTTCAACAAGTGACTACATACGGAACAAAATGAGTGAATCTACAGTCTAAAATATGTCTATATACATCCGTATGTGGTAGTCCATTTGAAATCTCTAAAAACACAAATATTTAGGAACGGAGGGAGTATATGGGAATTATGCAATGCCATCTTCTTTAGCCAGGCATCATATACGTGAATCATGCAATGCCATCCTGTTTAGCCAGTCATCGTATATGTGAATTGTATTGTGCCATATTTTTTCCCATAATGTATTCCATTTGTCAACAATGTTCATACATTCATCTACTCTTCCTGTGCATCAGCCATTTGAGTCGGTCATGGGAAAATCTAGAGTGAAAACAAGGTCTTCTGAGCAGTCAGTGCTACCTGTCGATGCAGATTTCTTACTGGTTACAGATAGCTCCTCAGAGGAGGATTTAGAGAGAGATGACCAGTCGTATCCCCCCCCCCCGAGGTGCATGCTCTAACTTGGCTGGGTTATATTGCTCATATCATGCATATGGTGTCTTGCATTGCCATGCCATCTTCTTAGATTAGACATGCTTTGTGTGAATGCCTCCTGTTTGCTTTCAATATCAGATATGTGAATTATGCAATGCCATGATTTTCAGCCAGTTATCATATATGTGAATTATGCACCGCCATGGAGCCAGGCATCATATATGTGAATTATCTCATTCCATCTTTTTTTCATTACGTATTCCATTTGTCGACAATCTGTGTATATTGAACTACTCTTCATGTGTATCAGTCATTTGAGCCAGTTATGGAAAAATCTGGAGTGAAAACAAGGTCTTCAGAGCAGGCAACGGTACCTGTTGAAGCATATATCTCGATGGTTACAGGGAGCTCCTCAGAGGATGATTCAGAGACAGATGACCAGTCCTATATCCCACCTGAGGTGTATGCTCTAAGTTGCAATGTTTATATTTCTCATATGATGCATATGGTGTCTTGCATTTCTTAGTTTAGACATCATATGCACAATATTGAATTCTATCTGCTTAGTTTAGAGATCATACATGCGAGTGCTAGCTGCTTAGTATATGAATCAATTATGTCAATTATATCATGCCATCCTGTATACTTAGACAACATGTATGTGAATTATTTCATCCCAACCTATTTTAGAAAGACATCATATAGTTTTGTCATGTCATCCTGTTTAGGTACTCATCATATGTTGAATTATGCCATTATATCCTGTTAAGTTATCCATCATATATCTGAAACTGTGTCATGCTATCCTGTTTAGTTAGGTATCATATATGTGAAATTGTGTCATGCTGTCCTGTTTGGTTAGACAACATATATGTGAATTACCACATCTGTCTATCATACAATGTCTGTACGTTCAATTTCTTTTCTTGTTTATCCGCCATTTGAATTGGAGGGGGTGATGGCAGTATCTAAGGGAGCAAAAACCCGTTCTTCACAAAAGACAGTGCTACCCGTCGATGCAGATAGAACCATGGTTGTACTGGCCCACAACCTAGCCCCACCACACATAATCGAGACTCTTCCAGATTGCACACTTCCACCGTTGGGCAGAGAACCAGCTACAACCCATCTAACCGCAACCCCAGCGGATAGTAACCCACTTATAGTTGACAAAGCACCATGTCCACCACAGAGTACTCCCACACGAGCAGTTTGTAAAGCTACTGCAGTGCCCAAAGCACGAAGACCACCACAGCTAACCCAAACTCCACGTTTAAAGCAGAAGAGCAACTGTTCTCATGTCAGATTCCGTAGCTATGGTCCATACTCCTTTGCTGTTGCATAACTGTATTTACTCATACCAACTACTTTCGAATTTAAAGGATCCAATTGAAACTCCAATGGCGCAACAGGTATGTTTTAAACCTATTTCTTTAACTGGATTGATGTTCTAACTTCTTGCTCTATGTTGATTTCAGTTTAAGTTGTATAAACAGATATGTTCTCATGTGATGCACATTACAAGTGCTGCCAATACTGTGTAGTTTCTCACACTTATATTCTGTCTATGCTGCTGTGTCTTAAAAATATATGAGTTGAGCTGTGTCTCTATCTTGATTAGGGAACATAAACTAGAATGATATGGACAATACAGTGACCATAGTACATAGATATATGTTTGTTTCATGCTGTTATCCTGTCCACCTTACTACTGAACTGGTTTACCAAAATGAGTTTCGTATACTACAAGCTAAACCTGTGATGTGTCTGCTTGTTTCTCTTGTAGTATGCAAACATAATATTGGAGAAGAGCACCCCACTATGCAATGGTAGAGAAATTAATGCAGATAAGGTTCAAGATAGTGAGACAGCCCTGTTGGTCTCCAGGAAAGGTGATAAAAACGATCTTGTAGACAGTGAGAAAACCCCACAGTCCTGCGTTGATGTAGTGTTCAAGTTACTGGCCAGTACCGCTGGCACAAGCTCTTCGAACTCGCTGCCTGAATCACTTCGGCTTCTTCAGTCTCAGCTACAAGCTGAAAGGCATCAGTCAACTGTGCTGCGGCAAGAAGCCAAAGGACTGAGGAAGTCCCTGCAGAATTCAGATGCGCACTTTCTTGTGCAACAGCAAGCGCTGGAGGATTTGAGTGCCAAACAAGAGAAAGTTAATAAGCTTGCTAAGCATCTTGCCAGCATTATGGGTACCCAGGATATTGTTTCTTGAACTCTTCTGAAGTGGTTTCAGTTCTGGACTTCTTTTGCTGCGGCGTTTATATGCTGCTTTGTTCCCAATATTTGCACTGGTGGCGAACTTTGATGCCCAGTGGATGTAATATGTGTAATAGCCGTGATAGCCTAGGATAAGTTGCTTGCTTATTTATTTGCTTGTTGTCTTGTTTATTTGGTTGCTTGTAGTCAGTGCAGTTCTTTTTCCGCGGTTTGCTAGTGGCTGCAATAACCTATTTTTGAAAACTAGGCCACAATAACCATGGGCTAATATTTACGACACTCGGCCTCCTACGGGCCGTAGAAATAGTGGGCCTTCTACGGGCCGTAGAAACAGTAGGCCTTCTACGGGCCGTAGAAACAATGGGCCTTCTACGGGCCGTAGAAACAATGGGCCTTCTACGGGCCGTATCATCAATGGGCCTTATACGGGCCATATGATCGATTGGCCAAACATGGGCCTATAACAGGCCGCATTATGGTTGTAAACGGGCTAGAGTTGGAATCGTCCGTTCATGGGCCGACCATAACGGGCCATCGTTAATAGGCCGTATTTGATGACGCTATAAAAACGGCCCAACGTATTAACGGACCACAAACGGGCCGACTGTAACCACGGGCTGAATTTGGCCCACGAGCAGAAAATGACAGTAACGGGCCGTAAGTAAACGAATGCTGTAAATGAGCCCAAGAATAAATGGGCTCTGAGAAGGTCGAAAGATAACATGGGCTAGAAACGGCCCAACAGAATAACGGGCCGTTAATGGGTATAAAGTGACACACTGTTCATTACGGGCCAGTTTCACCACGGGCCGTTAATGGGTGTAAAGTGATACACTGTTCATTACGGGCCAGTTTCACCACGGGCCGTTAATAGGCCAAGATTACATAGGGCCTCATATGGGCCAAAAGACGTCATGGGCCAGAAGTGAAAACGGGCTGGAATCATATTGGATGGCCCAGATGACGCTACTGGGCCTAATTCGGATAGGGCGTAACGGGCCTTGGGTTAGCGGGCTGTAAATGGGCTATATGCGAACAGGCCGTTAATAGGCTTTCCATGGGCCGGCCCGCCACCTTTTGACCAAGTCAAACAGGCCGGCCTTTTCACAGGAATGGGCCTCTGTTGGGCCGTGCCACGTGTCGACGTATCATAGGCGCCTTCTGTCCAATGAGTGGATGACATCTGTCCCAACGATGATCCGACACGTGTTTCCTCCAGCCAATGATGATTTTACACGTAGAAAATCCCCATTGGTTAGGGCTGTTAACGGGTTATCGGATCCAAAACCCGACCCGATAGCTTAACGGTGTTCCGTTACGGTGCATGCCACAAGTCGGTCACCCTTGACGAAAGCACTTCTGTGACGCGCGATTTATCGTCATGGAAGTGCACACTTCCGTGATGATAATTTTGGTAATGTCATGGAACACTTCTACGACAGCACAGGTATGACTATCTTGATTCTGTCATAAAATCGTCATGGATGTACATGCATGACAAAAAACGCGACCTACTATGACAAACACGTATCATCACGCAAGTGTATTTTTTTTGTAGTGATATGTGCGGCCACCGGATGCCGATGACTTAAGTCACATTGTGCAGCAGCCCGGAGAGTCAGCCAGGAAGCTCTGGACTAGGTACTTAGTTAAAAAGAACCAAATCGTCGACCGTCCGGACGCGGAGGCCCTAGTGGCCTTCAAACACAGCATCGGGGACGAGTGGCTCGCCTGCCACCTCGGTCAAGAAAAACCAAAATCCAGGTCAGCCCTTACCGCTCTAATGACCCGCTTTTGTGCGGGAGAAGATAGTTGGCTCGCCCGTAGAAGCAACGGCGCCAGCGATCCGGGCACTTCCGAAGTCCGAGACGGCAATGGCAAGCCACGACGCAGTAAACACAAACGTCGCAATGATAATGAAAGAACACACGACACAGCGGTCAACGCCGGATTCAGTGGTCCCAAACCAGGTCAACGGAAAAAGCCATTCAAGGAAAACAGAGACGGACCATCCAATTTAGACAATATATTGGATCGGTCCTGCCAGATTCATGGCCACCCCGATAAATCAGCTAATAATACCAATAGAAGTTGTTGGGTCTTCAAGCAGGCCGGCAAGCTCAATGCCGAACACAAGGGGAGGAGGCCGTCCAATGATAGCGATGACGAAGAGTCTCACCAACCAAATACCGGGGGTCAGAAGCAATTTTCCCTCGAAGTAAAAACAGTGAACATGGTATACGTGACACGCAACTCTAGAGTATAGTAGGAGAAGCACTCCCTCCGGACTAAGGATCATACTACGGCAATCTCAGCCGAAGTACAAAGCGGTCTTATTAAACCGCATACCTTGTCGGCCATTAAGCAACCGGTCTCCATTCAACAGGATCGACCAATTTCAGAGCTGGATTAGCAGTTCGGCTTCCACCGTCTGCCCCACATACCTGCGCAATCTGTACTGCGCATACATCACTACGCACTTAAGATACCCTGGGCACCGGCGGAAGCACAATACGGACGAGCCTACAAGTACTCCCATAACCTCTTTTTTCTTTTCTAACTACTTTTTATTTTTCATTATTCTCTCCGCAGGCGGCTCAATGGCTGGCCACGGACTCTATCGGAGTCTGGCTTCGTATACTCACCCAAAGGCTATTCCCTTCAAGGAGTCCCTTCACCGAGGATAGGCGGTGCAGACGTGCAACAGGAGGTCCAAAATAACTCTTTTGTAGACCGCAGTCTCTATTTCGAGCCTGTAAAGTGCCTTTTTCCTCCGCCCTCGACCCCTGGCATGTCCAATAGCCGGGGTTGCAGCTTTTTTATCTATAAAATAACGATTGTCATATCACTCAGGTCCCAGTAAACATAATCTGCACCCAACATTCTCTTTTTTCTACAAAAACTGAATTTGGTTCCTGTGGTTGTTTCACACATACACCTCGGCACAACTGGCCAAGGGCTTGATATGGGAACAAATGAGTTGCCGACAAGTCCGAACAGCTTTATAGCGTACTTCGGCGTCACGAGTTTGGCCTTATATGCATCAGCTCCGAATCATGTCTTCGGTCAATAGGTTGCCCGGCTCCTGTGCTTGCTACCTTACGTTCCGCTCTATCGACTAAGGTAGTAAAGGGAGAACTACTGTGATTGTGCTTCCGGTTCATCTGATAAAGCACCTCAGTAGAGAAAGCCGAAAACTGACTGCCATGATGCGGCGAGAGCTGGTCAACCACTCGATGACTTACCGGAATCTTTCGTGATTCCCTCCGTATTATACGAAGGACCTTTTTCTTCAGGTCATATATGTAACGCACAGTATTGGAATAAGCCGTATACATACCAGGGGCTATATCGTAGTCCCACCATAAAACTCCTATGGCTAAGTGAAAGTGTTAACGCCCTATAGTCCGATTGCCTAGTTCATCGCATTGACACCTCCTTAATGGACCAAGACATTGGGTTAAGAGTGATCAAATGCTTTTCCGAACACCCCCGTACTTTATACGAGGGGGCTGAAGCCGACGACTGGAAAACTTTCAGATTAATACAAAAACGGCCGCACATGAGGAACAAAAGTTTTAGGCGTAATTACAAAAATAGCCATATTATAATATTATCTTTTACAAAATTCCATACATTTCACTCGAATATCATATTTTTCGAGCATTGACCCTCTATCAAGCGGGCACCCTCCAGGACATCCTCGAAATAATACTCTGGTGCGTGATGGTCCTTGCCCTTGGGTGCCAGTATGTCTTCACACGGGCAAAGGCCATCCATGCACCTTCAATGCACGCTGACCGCTTAACGACGTTGCTACGCGGCACCGCATCAGCAAGTCGCCATACCAAACCAAAATAACTATCCGGAATTGGCTCGTTTGGCCACAGCCCGATCACAGCGTCCTTCATAGCAGAACCGAATAGTCTGTGGAGCTCGGCCTACTGGGTCATCTGTTCGTTCAACAACAATGGGCGCTTTGACGCACCGAATTGTGACCAGAAAAGCTTCTCCGTCGCATACCCTTCTCGCGCTTGGTAAAACTGCGCCGCATCGGAAGCATTCTTCGACAAGTCCAATAACGCGTCTGGAGCACTCCACACTTGAGTAAGCGGAGCATAATTTGGATCGCCAAACTTAGTTTGCAATAAAAAGGGCTTACCAGCCACGATCTCTCCAGCTTGTCGGATCTCCTCCCGGGCCGCTCTAGATTTGGACCGCGCTTCTTTCGCCTCTCGTAAGGCCTTGTCAAGATCAGCCGTTTTGGCTTTATTATCCTTCTCGAGGAATTCACAGCGGTTAGCGGCATCCTTTAACTCACGCGCCATCTTGGACATTCTCTCCTCGCATTGGTGCCGAGCAGCCTGTTCGGCCCTTAACTGGGTAGATCCCTTCTCGGCAGCCGCATTAGCAATCCGGGCTTCCTCCTTGGCCCGGGCCAGCTCGGCCCGCGGGATCTCAACCGCGGCGGCACCATCTGCAGTCATGCATATCTCAGTATACAATATTTCGCGTCATGCTTACGTTGCAAAGCACGTGCTTGTAATGACTGCCCCAAAAACATACCTTGTGACTCGTCAAGACGCCTGTTGATAAGCGTAAGGTCATATTCCGCCACATCAAGCTTCCGCTCTAGATCGGTCATTTCTATAGTCCGGGCAGACGCCAGGGAACTGACAACCTGCGTTTCAATTCGTCATATTATTTCCTGCACACATCTTTTTTTATCCTCTGATCGCCTCCCTCGGGAAGCCAATCCGAGTCTCAGGGGCTACTACCTATACACAGGTGCAGTTTGTGAATAAAACACAATCAAAAAATTCTACAGTACAAACCTCGAAGCCTCTTAGCAGGCTCATGCAGGCTTCATTTAATCCGCTTTTCGCGGACAGAACCTTTTCAACCACCGTACCCATCAAGGTATGATGCTCCTCCAAGACGGACGCCTGTCGCAGCATGTTCGTTAATATATCCGGCGCTTCTGGACCTCCGGAAGCTGCTGTAGGAGTACGGCCTCCCTTCGAAGGGATCCGTTTATCGGTCCCTAGAGTCGTCTCCGGCTGTAAGCCGGACAGTCCGGGGCCGTTATCATTGGCCCCCGGACTCTGGGCTACCGAAGTATTACCTTCGGGCTGTGTCTTCGCCACCCCTCGCACCACTTGTTGATCAGGAGAGACCCTCCGCGACGACACCTCAAAGTCGTCCGCCCTATTGGGCGAGGAGACCAGTGGAGGCGTTTCGCTTTCCATCATCTCTGGGGGAAGGTCCCCCGAGGAAGAGGATTGCTGAAGACTGTTTGCCGAGCTGCCAAAAGATCATATATTCTAAATGTTACTTCGGCCGCAAGAAAGGAACGGGATATGTTTAAAACACCCTTGTTAACTTACGATTTGCTTGAAGGCTTGTCCTCTCTGTGGGACTGCGCGATGACATCGTCCTCTAAGCCTGAGCCACCCAACAGGGGCATCTTGCCTTGCTTAGGAGCCATTTCCTCCCAATCCTCGGAGGCGGCCCTTTTCTTACCATGGGGAGAAGAGATGTTGACTTCTCCCTTGTCTTCGGACGACGGAATTTTGATTCCCCCGGACACAATGTCTGAGATACCTTCGGGATGGAGGCCACTTTTGGTCCTCCCGCTTTCCGCCTTGTCCCCCTCCACAGGCATCTGGTATGGTGTCGGGGCCAGGATCCTTGCTAGTACGGGATCCGCTGAGTCTTCGGGGAGGGGGGCCAAACACCTAATCCGCTCCGCTTTCTTTATCCAGCCCTGGAAGAAGATAGTTTCCTCAGTAACGTATTATGGTGTACTTGACTACAAAGTGTTCGGGAGTTGAACGCTTACCGAGGTATCTAGATGGTTGCAGTCGAGGCCGATGTCCTCGGTGGTGTCCGGCCACTGTTTTCGTTTCCCGAAAAACAACTTCCACATTCCTTTGTGCGTAGTGCCGAAGAAGTGTTGGAGGGTTTGTGGTCCTTCTAGATTAAAATCCCACATGCGGGGAGGCCTACACTGACATGGTAGGGCTCAGCGGACTAACATTACTTGAATCACGTTGACAAGATCGATGTCCTTCTCAAGGAGGGTCCGGATGCGGCTCTGTAGAGTCTGCACTTCATCAACTGATCCCCAGTCCAGCCCCTTGTTAATCCATGATGCAAGCTGTAACGGAGGGCCAGAACGGAACGCATGTATAGCTTCCCACTTGGAACCGCGGGGTTCTGTGACGTAAAACCACTCCCGTTGCCATTGTTTGGAGGTTTCGGTGAAAGAGCCTTTTGGCCAGAGAGTATTGGTAAGCTTGCTCACTACAGCACCACCGCACTCCGTTTGTTTCCCATTGACCACCTTCGGCTTCACACTGAAGGTCTTGAGCCATAAGCCGAAGTGTGGGGGAATTTGGAGGAAGGCCTCACACGTGATGATAAACGCCGAGACGTGGAGGAAAGAATTTGGGGCTAGATCGTGAAAATCTTGTCCGTAATAAAACATGAGCCCCCAGACGAAGGGGTGAAGAGCGAACCCTAGCCCTCGGAGGAAGTGAGAGATGAATACGACCCTCTCACCGGATCTGGGAGTCGGAATAACCTGTCCTTGAGCAGGAAGCCTGTGGGGGATCTCCGTGGTCAAGTATCTGGCCGCCCGAAGCTTCGCAATGTCCTCCTCTGTAATGGAGGAAGCCACCCACCGGCCCTGTAGGCTGGGTCCGGACATGATCGGGAAGCTTGAAGCAAGGAAGTCGAACCTTGGGTGTTAGATCGAGGTTGGAAAGGTTGTGGAGAGGCTTGGCGTAAAAAGAGACGGCCATTGGCACCTTTATAAAGGCGACGGGTATCGAACGCCTCCTCCTAAGCCTGAAAACCTGCCTATTCCTAAGGAATCTTCCCAGTGGAACGGTTGGGTTACCCACGCTCGTATTGATGAGAATCCCGCAATAATGGGACACGATCTCTGCTTCGACAAGACGTGCCAATAAAAACCACGCCTTGAAACGTGGAACGGCGGGGCAGGAAACGGTTCGAAATAATGACTAGGCGAACGTGATGTCACATTACCAAAAGTTGTCAGCAGATTGGACTCGTGAAATATTATACTCTCTGCAGTTGTGGTCATTATGTTGCAGATCTGGACACGTTTGTCACATCCGAAGACTATCTTGGAGTATTCGTGGAGGGGAACCCGCCTTGCAATGCCGAAGACAATCTGCGCGCTGGACACCTCATCATTGAAGCCTGGTTCAGGGGCAACTGAGGGAGTCCTGGACTAGGGGGTCCTCGGGCGTCCGACCTGTTGTACATGGGCCAGACTAATGGGCTGTGAAGACACAAGGACCGAAGACTCTACCCGTGTCCGGATGGGACTCTCCTTGGCATGGAAGGCAAGCTTGGCGGCCAAATATGAAGATTCCTTTCTCTGTAACCGACCTCATGTAACCCTAGTCCCCTCCGGTGTCTATATTAACCGGAGGGTTTAGTCCAGAAAGGGCCAGAGAGGCAAATATAGTCATATAGGGTAGACTTCTAGGGTTTAGCCATTACGATATCGTGGTAGATCAACTCTTGTAATACTCATATTCATCAAGATCAATCAAGCGGGAAGTAGGGTATTACCTCCGTAGAGAGGGCCCGAACCTGGGTAAACATTGTGTCCCCCGTCTCCTGTTACCATCGACCTTAAACGCACAGTTCGGGACCCCCTACCCGAGATCCGCCGGTTCTGACATCGACAGCCCACCAGGTGGGCACAATCCACCTGGGCGCGCCAGGGAGACCAGGCACGCCCTGGTGGGTTGTGCGCTCCTTGGCCCACCTCCGGTGCCCCTCTTCTGGTATATAAGTGTTGGGGAACGTAGTAATTTCAAAATTTTCCTACGCACACGCAAGATCATGGTGATGCATAGCAACAAGAGGGGAGACTATGTCCACGTACCCTCGTATACCGAAAGCGGAAGCGTTAGCACAACGCGGTTGGTGTAGTCGTACGTCTTCACGATCCGACCGATCAAGTACCAAACGCACGGCACCTCCGAGTTCTACACACGATCAACTCGATGAAGTTCCTTGAATTCCGATCCAGCCGAGTGTTGAGGGAGAGTTTCGTCAGCACGACGGCGTGGTGACGATGATGATGTTCTACCGACGCTGGGTTTCGCCTAAGCACCGCTACGATATTATCGAGGTGGATTATGGTGGAGGGGGGCACCGCACACGGCTAAGAGATCAAGAGATCAATTGTTGTGTCTCCAAGGGGTGCCCCCTCCCCGTATATAAAGGAGTGGAGTAGGGGGAGGGCCGGCCCTCTCTATGGCGCGCCCTAGGAGGAGTCCTACTCCCACCGGGAGTAGGATTCCCCCCTTCCAAGTAGTAGGAGTAGGAGTCATGGAAAGGGGAGAGAGAAGAGAAGGAAGGAGGGGGCGCAGCCCCTCCCCCTAGTCCAATTCGAACTAGGCCTTGGGAGGGCGCGCAGCCTCTCCTCTCTCTTTCCCCTAAAGCCCATAAGGCCCATATACTCCCCGGCGAATTCCCGTAACTCTCCGGTACTCCGAAAAATACCCGAATCACTCGGAACCTTTCCGATGTCCGAATATAGTCATCCAATATATCGATCTTTACGTCTCGACCATTTCGAGACTCCTCGTCATGTCCGTGATCACATCCGGGACTCCGAACTACCTTCAGTACATCAAAACATATAAACTCATAATATAACTGTCATCGAAACTTTAAGCATCCGGACCCTACGGGTTCAAGAACTATGTAGACATGACCGAGACACGTCTCCGGTCAATAACCAATAGCGGAACCTGGATGCTCATATTGGCTCCCACATATTCTACGAAGATCTTTATCGGTCAAACCGCATAACAACATATGTTGTTCCCTTTGTCATCGGTATGTTACTTGTCCGAGATTCGATCGTCGGTATCTCAATACCTAGTTCAATCTCGTTACCGGCGAGTCCCTTTACTCGTTCTGTAATACATCAACCCGAGTGCATTACCGAGTGGGCCCAGAGATACCTCTCCGACAATCGGAGTGACAAATCCTAATCTTGAAATACGCCAACCCAACAAGTACCTTTGGAGGCACCTGCAGAGCACCTTTATAATCACCAAGTTACGTTGTGACGTTTGGTAGCACACAAAGTGTTCCTCCGGTAAACGGGAGTTGCATAATCTCATAGTCATAGGAACATGTATAAGTCATGAAAAAGCAATAGCAGAATACTAAACGATCATGTGCTAAGCTAACAGAATGGGTCAAGTCAATCACATCATTCTCCTAATGATGTGATCCCGTTAATCAAATGACAACTCATGTCTATGGCTAGGAAATATAACCGTCTTTGATCAACGAGCTAGTCAAGTAGAGGCATACTAGTGACACTATGTTTGTCTATGTATTCACACATGTATTATGTTTACGGTTAATACAATTCTAGCATGAATAATAAACATTTATCATGAGAATAAGGAAATAAATAATAACTTTATTATTTCCTCTAGGGCATATTTCCTTCAATCTCCCACTTGCACTAGACTCAATAATCTAGTTCACATCGCCATGTGATTTAACACCAATAGTTCACATCACCATGTGATTAACACCCATAGTTCACATCGTCATGTGACCAACACCCAAAGGGTTCACTAGAGTCAATAATCTAGTTCACATCGCTATGTGATTAACACCCAAAGAGTACTAAGGTGTGATCATGTTTTGCTTGTGAGAGAAGTTTAGTCAACGGGTCTGCCACATTCAGATCCATATGTATTTTCCAAATTTCTATGTCAACAATGCTCTGCATGGAGCTACTCTAGCTAATTGCTCCTACTTTCAATATGTATCCAGATTGAGACTTAGAGTCATCTGAATCAGTATCAAAACTTGCATCGACGTAACCCTTTACGACGAACCTTTTGTCACCTCCATAATCGAGAAACATATCCTTATTCCACTAAGGATAATTTTGACCGCTGTCAAGTGATCTACTCCTAGATCACTATTGAACTCCCTTGCTAAACTCAGTGTAGGGTATACAATAGATCTGGTACACAGCATGGCATACTTTATAGAACCTATGCTGACGCATAGGGAATGACTTTCATTCTCTTTCTATCTTCTGCCATGGTCGGGCTTTGAGTCTTACTCAATTTCATACCTTGTAACACAGGCAAGAACTCTTTCTTTGACTGTTCGATTTTGAACTACTTCAAAATCTTGTCAAGGTATGTACTCATTGAAATATCAAGCGTCTTGATCTATCTCTATAGATCTTGATGCTCAATATATAAGCAGCTTCACCGAGGTCTTTCTTTGAAAAACTCCTTTCAAACATTCCTTTATGCTTTGCAGAATAATTCTACATTATTTCTGATCAACAATATGTCATTCACATAAACTTATCAGAAATGTTGTAGTGCTCCCACTCACTTTCTTGTAAATACAGGCTTCACCACAAGTATGTATAAAACTATATTCTTTGATCAACTTATCAAAGCGTATATTCCAACTCCAAGATGCTTGCACCAGTCCATAGATGGATCGCTGGAGCTTGCATATTTTGTTAGCACCTTTAGGATTGACAAAACCTTCTGGTTGCATCATATACAACTTTTCTTTAATAAATCCATTAAGGAATGCAGTTTTGTTTATCCATTTGCCAGATTTCATAAAATGCGGCAATTGCTAACATGATTTGGACAGACCTTGAACTTGTCGAAAACCTTTTGCGACAATTCTAGCTTTGTAGATAGTAACACTACTATCAGCGTCCGTCTTCCTCTTGAAGATCCATTTAATCTCAATGGCTCACCGATCATTGGGCAAGTTAATCAAAGTCCATACTTTGTTCTCATACATGGATCCCATCTCACATTTCATGGCCTCAAGCCATTTTGCGGAATCTGGGCTCATCATCGCTTGCTCATAGTTCGTAGGTTCGTCATGGTCAAGTAACATGACCTCCAGAAGAGGATTACCGTACCACTCTGGTGCGGATCTCACTCTGGTTGACCTACGAGGTTCGGTAGTAACTTGATCTGAAGTTACATGATCATCATCATTAGCTTCCTCACTAATTGGTGTAGGAGTCACAGGAACAAATTTCTGTGATGAACTACTTTCCAATAAGGGAGCAGGTACAGTTACCTCATCAAGTTCTACTTTCCTCCCACTCACTTCTTTCGCGAGAAACTCCTTCTCTAGAAAGGATCCATTATAAGCAACGAATATCTTGCCTTCGGATCTGTGATAGAAGGTGTACCCAACTGTCTCCTTTGGGTAGCCTATGAAGATACATGTCACAACCGGTTTTTCAATAAAATAATTATTGAGAGACCAATCCCTTTTACGGACCAGTAAGGAAGAATTCCTTCTCACTGGTAGACAATATCTCGGTCACAGAAGAAAAATACCAGGAGTACTGAATATAATACAAGGTTGAGCGGAGACTGCCCAACAATTTATTACATGCACGCCGATAAAACACGACGGCGGATAGGGTGGCATAACTACTAACTCACGATAATAACGATGGTGGAAATATCACCGCGAAGAGAGTGATATGACTCCTGAAGACTACAGCTCTTCGAGCGTCGGAGTGAAGCTCGAGGAGACTTATTGCGGGTGGCGGAAGCGTATATAAAACAAGTGACCAATATCCGGGATAGCGCAGGACTGACTGGGACTCCTCTAGGCGTCGGACGCGCTATCAAACTCTTCATCCAAGAGATCGCCTTCGTCAACATCTGGCCAAATCAACGAGCCAGGTGAGTACTATGAAAGTACTCGCAAGACAGTTCGGACATAAGATATAACAAATGTAAACATGAAGCATATGAACAAGTCAAACAGTGCGATCAGACATAGAGGTAATAAATACTTGGTGCCAAACGAGGGTCTGAATGACTCCTCGAGAGGAAAATGCAAGAATATTAATACAGGTGCCAAACGAGGGTCTGAATGACTCCTCGAGCGGAAAATGCAAGAATAATAATACTGGTGCCAAACGAGGGTCTGAATGACTCCTCGAGAGGAAACTGCAGAATAGTAATACTGGTGCCAAACAAGGGTCTGAATGACTCCTCGAGCGGAAAATGCAAGAATAATAATACTGGTGCCAAACGAGGGTCTGAATGACTCCTCGAGCGGAAAATGCAAGAATAATAATACTGGTGCCAAACGAGGGTCTGAATGACTCCTTGAGCGGAAAATGCAAGAATAATAATGCCACAGTCGGGCGTCGGGGCGACACCACATAAAGGGCTTATAATCGAAAATAAAGGCGGTGCATGCCACAGTCGGACGTCTGAGCGACATCACATAAAGGGCTTATATTTAAAGCAAGAAACAAGGACACGCCACAGTCGGACGTCTGCGCGACGTCACATAAAGGGCTTATATTGTAGCTTAATAATTCAATAGTTCGGGAACATACATTATCACAAGTACGAGACAAATATAAAGTTAGTCCATCCACAGGAATAACAAATAAACTGGAGTTACCACTTGAGCTTGTTCACCGGGGACACGTTTTCCACGCGGATAGATATGAATATACTGATTACACTACTTGATCATGGATACGATGACTTGGAAGGAATTGACTCTGCAGAGTTTGTACTTAACCACAGCCAACGGATTTCAGTAGTCACGTGGACTAGTTCCGTTTACGGTGTTTTAGAAGAAACACGTCTAACCAGTACACACCCAATTCAACATTCCGAAGCCAGGGATCACCCTCGGCAACGTTCAAGAAAAACCTTGAGACGGGGAGGCTACAACCTCGCGTAGCATGGGATCAAATTTCTATACGCGCGCTCTAAGGGGGTGCCCCCCCCTCTCGGTCCCAACCGGAAACACCCATGCCCCCTGACCGGATGACTGGCTTTAATCCTGGGCCAAGGTACCATCATCCCGGCCTCTCTGTTTGGTGTGTACACGGAAAGAGGTTACCAACTTACTAAACCGCATCCTGGCAAATGAAACATGTGGTAGCACGGAAGGGGGAAAGAACGATAACGTGACTCCGTCCACGTTAACGTCGGAGAAAGTCGGATGACGCAAGGCTGGTATGCTACAACAGTACCACCTTGCTGCCCATCATGTCACCACATGATTAGGCCATCTCTCATCAGAGATCATCGCAACTTTGGAACAGGGAGGGGAAAAGAACGATAACGTGACTCTGTCCACGTTAACGTCGGAGAAAGTCGGATGACGCAAGGCTGGTATGCTACAACAGTACCACCTTGCTGCCCTTCATGACACCACATGATTAGGCCATCTCTCGTCAGAGATCATCGCAACTTTGGAACATGCGGGTAGTTGCCTTACAAGCAACGAGGTATTCACCGACACTCATATGCCACGCACAAACTTTCACACAAACATGCAAAACATCTGCCATATCAAATGTTCAAACATGCTTGCCTGGTTCGGAGAAGTCGGAGTCTAGCTCGGCGAAGTTCGCGGCTCCGTCACCTCTTCCGGAACCTACGGCAATAACGAAAACGGGCACTAACGTGAAAACCAATGGGTGCACAGAAACTTCTCCAAAGTTTTTCCAAATAAATCTCATAAAAAACTAGACAAAATTTTAAGACTGTCGGAAAAAGAATCACTCAAAAATCCCTTTTTATTAAAAAGTTATAAAGGTTTTTGTCCAGGGACTTATCTGTAATGAAACAGAAAAGTTCCAGGGTTTAAACTGAGAACCCAGAAAACGCTCCGGAAAGAAATGCGCTAGCTAAAGAAAGAAAACGTATTTTGCCCGAAGGCGCCAACAGAAAACGGTTCACGAAAGAATAGAACAGAGGCTGACATGCGGGGTCCACATGTCAGGTTTGAAAAGCTCGCCGGCGCCCGAAGACTGCGGTGGACGCCGGCGTCGAACCACGGCGAGTCAGGAGGATCGGAGGGTACCAAGAGCTTCAGCGTGTTCTTCCGCGTCGGTGGGTGGTGGACTCGACCAACGGGGAGCACCACGTCGACAGCGACACTATCTCCGGCGGACGGCGGTTCGGGTGATGGTGGGGAACTCCGGTGGAGGGCTGCAAACTTCGAATTGAAGCGCGGGTCAGAAGGAGAGATGCATAGTGAAGCTACTGGCCAGAGATGGGAGGCGGAGGTGCACGCACGGGGGCGAATCGAGCTGGATCCCGTGGCGGGTCGCGGCGGCCGGAGTCGAGGAAGGAGACCTCCTCGGGGCCCTTCCAGTGGCTAGGCGTGCTCTAGGTGGAGTGCAGGGATGGTGTGTGCTCGAGTTGAAGCTCGGGGCCTCTATTTATAGGCGGATCGACGGGGTGGCCGTGAACAGAGAATCTCCGGCGAGCAATTACGGCGATGCAGTGGATTGGCAGGAGGTTTGAGTGGCCAGGCAGCATCAGAGCAAGGCGACACAGTGGCACTGGCGAGATCGACGTCGGGTTCTGAAGAAAACGACAGTGCACTGCAATGTTCTCTGAACTTAATTGAATCTTGACATTGACAATGCACTGCAGGTGTTCGACAGAAAGATTAGGCAATGAGATAAATTTTTCTGGAGCTGGTACTTGGTGAGGTGACCACTCAATGCACCCAGAGGCTGCCTGAGTTTACTTGGAATTTTTGGAAAAGGATTTGAATGAATTTCACCCAATTTGACAAATCTGGTCCAAACTTGCAGCAAGTGTAGTTTGAAAATTTTGAACTGAAGACCAGTGGATCTTCCTGGATCTTGGTTGAGGGTTCAAAGGACTAGGAGGGGAAAAAGGTTTGGGGGCAAAAATCAAGACAGAAAATGGAGTTCCTTTGTAAAATCACCAATGGCTAGAATAGAAGACAGAAATTTATTTGAATAAGATTTAAATGGAAAATAAACATAGGGGAGGTTCAACTTGCTGGATTAGATGCCAAACATGATCCAAAGATGAGGGGAGGGTTAGGAGAGAGTATTTGCACTAAGGCCATGGCAAGAGGGAATTGTTGAAAGTGGTAAAGGATTATTCCAAAAGCCATAGTGCAAATTTCAAAGAGGTTTTCAAAAGGCATTTTCCCAAGTGAAAAGTATTTTGTCTTGAGTCCAAATGAAAAGCAAGAACCTCCAAGACCAAAGACAGATCTTGGGTGAATCCAAATAAAACTTTTACCATAAAAAAATATTTGAAAGGGAGAGTTCTTTTGAAGAAAAATTTTAATCACCTCCCTCAAGTCAAATAAAATCTTTTGAAAAATCCAATTAAAAACTTGGGTGTCACAACACCTACCCCCTTAGGAAAAATCTCGTCCTCGAGATTTCTGCTGATCCTCAAATAGATATGGATACTCTGCCTGGAGAAAATCTTCCCTTTCCCATGTGGCTTCATCCTCAGTGTGGTTGCTCCACTGAACCCTGAAATTTTTTGTCGTTTTCTGACGGGTCCTCCTCTCAGATTCTTCCAAAATCTTTACTGGCCTCTCTCTATAGGTGAGGTCTGGTTGCATATCTATGTTCTCATGAGGTACATGCTTCTCCGGGTTACTCACACATTTCCTCAACTGTGAGACGTGGAATACGTCATGGACGTCTGACAGCTCCTTGGGCAAGTCTAGTTGGTAGGCTACCATGCCTCTTCGTGCCTTTATACAAAATGGTCCAATAAATCTCGGGGCTAGCTTCCCCTTAATTTTGAACCGTTGCAGACCCCTCATAGGAGATACTCGGAGGTATACGGAATCACCGGGTTCAAAGCTGACCTCACGATGCTTCTGATCATAGTAGCTCTTTTGTCGGCTCTGTGCTGTCTTGAGTCTGTCCCTGATCTGCTTAACTTTCTCCTCGGCCTCTTTAAGCATGTCTGGGCCGAAGATACGGCTGTCACCTGTTTCTGACCAATTCAGTGGGGTACGACACCTTCGTCCGTACAATGCGTCAAAGGGTGCCATTTGCAGGCTGGCTTGGTAACTGTTGTTGTAAGCAAATTCAGCATACGGTAAACTCTCTTCCCAACTGGATCCATAGGTGAGCACACAGGCTCTTAGCATATCCTCTAGGATTTGATTTACATGTTCCGTTTGTCCATCAGTCTGAGGGTGGTACGTTGTACTGAAAGCTAGTTGCGTGCCCAGAGCTTGTTGTAGGTGATCCCAAAATTTGGAGACAAATTGTGTGCCTCGGTCGGATATTATAGTCTTTGGGACTCCATGCAAGCAAACTATACGAGAGAGATAAAGTTTGGCCAGTCTTTGTGTGGAGTAGGTAGTCTTCACGGGAATGAAATGAGCAACCTTGGTTAGTCGGTCTGTGATGACCCATATGGCGTCATTTCCGCGTTGTGATCGGGGTAATCCGACAATGAAGTCCATTCCTATTTCATCCCATTTCCACTCCGGTATCCTGTTTGGCTGGAGTAGCCCTGCTGGCTTTTGATGCTCGGCCTTGATGCATTGACAGGAATCGCAACAAGCAATAAATGTGGCTATATCTCTTTTCATACCGTGCCACCATAATCTCTCCTGAATGTCCTTGTACATTTTGGTTCCTCCAGGATGGATCGAGTATGGTGCGGTGTGGCTTTCGGTTAAGATTTGTTGCTTGAGTTCCTCAATATTAGGTACGCAAAGTCTGTCTCCGTACCATAGTGTTCCTTCACTGTCTGTGACGAACTCTGAAGTCTTACCAAGGTTCATTTTCTTCTTTATACCTTCGATGCTGGGATGTCCCTGTTGAGCCTTCTTAATTTGTTCCACCAGGGTGGGTTGTATCTCCAGATTTGATACGGTGCCTTCAGAGACCAACATTATGTTGAGCCTAGCGAACTCTTGCTGAAACTCAGGCCTCAAGTTTTGCGGACCGTCATTGTCCGGGCTGGGGTTTCGACTAAGGGCATCGGCCACTACATTTGCTTTCCCTGGATGGTAGTGAATGCCGACATCATAGTCCTTGACCAATTCCAACCAACGTCGTTGGCGTAAATTTAGCTCTGGCTGTGTGAAAATATACTTGAGGCTCTTATGGTCCGTATATATTTCACAGCGATTTCCCAACAGAAAGTGCCTCCACTCCTTGAGTGCATGTATAACTGCTGCTAGCTCCAAGTCATGTGTTGGATAATTTTCCTCATGTTTTCGCAGCTGTCTGGAGGCATATGCGACAACTTTGCCATCCTGCATTAGTACACATCCGAGACCTTTTCGGGACGCGTCACAATAAACTTCAAAACTCTTGTGTATGTCTGGCACAGTTAAGACCGGTGCGGTTGTCAGCTTCTTCTTGAGTTCTTGGAAGCTTTTCTCACATGCTTCCGTCCATACAAATTTCTTGTCCTTCTTGAGTAGCTGTGTTATAGGTTTTGCCACAGTGGAGAATCCTTCAATAAACTTCTGTAATATCCGGCCATTCCTAGGAAACTCCGCACATCTGTAACATTGGCGGGTGGCTTCCAGTCAAGTATGGCCTTGACTTTTTCTGGGTCTACGGCCACGCCTTCTTGGTTCAATATATGGCCTAAGAAACCAACTTGTCTTAGCCAAAATTCGCACTTGCTAAATTTGGCGTACAACTGATGTTTCCTCAGTTCTCCCAAAGAAAATTCTGAGGTGCTCAGCATGCTCTTCTGGTGTCCTTGAGTAAACCAGAATATCGTCAATGAATACCACCACAAATTTGTCCATGAATTTCATAAACACTTTGTTCATGAGGTGGACGAAATATGCGGGGGCGTTCGTTAGTCCAAAAGGCATCACTGTAAACTCGTATAACCCATATCTGGAAGTGAATGC
This sequence comes from Triticum aestivum, assembly GCF_018294505.1. Classification (NCBI taxonomy): domain Eukaryota; kingdom Viridiplantae; phylum Streptophyta; class Magnoliopsida; order Poales; family Poaceae; genus Triticum; species Triticum aestivum. Next base: position 156,838,545 of record NC_057814.1, read on the forward strand.
TGTCTTGGGGATATCTTCTGTCCGTACTTTCAATTGGTGATATCCCAATCTCAAATCAATCTTTGAGAACACCTTGGCTTGTGCGAGCTGGTCAAACAAATCATTTATCCGTGGCATCGGATATTTGTTTTTGATGGTGACCATATTGAGGTCTCGATAGTCTATACACAGTCTCAGTGTCCCATCCTTTTTCTTTGCGAACAACACAGGCGAACCCCAAGGTGAGGAGCTGGCTCGAATAAATCCTTTGTCCAATAATTCTTTATCTGCTTCTTCAACTCCACCAATTCTGAGAGTGCCATTCTATAAGGCTTCTTATAGATGGGAGCGGTGCCAGGTGCTAGTTCGATGCTGAATTCTATCTCTCGGTCTGGTGGCATACCTGGTAGTTCTTCAGGGAACACATCAGGAAACTCGCATACCACTAGAACTTTTCTCAGTTCTGCAATGTCCACTTTGTTCAGTTTTGGTTGCTGTGATCGTGGCCTTTCTTGAGCGGAAACCCTTATTGTCTTGCCGTGATGGTGAGTGAGAATCACTGTCCGATTGAAACAGTCAATGAATCCTTTGTTGGTGGTCAACCAGTCCATCCCTAAAATGACATCCAGTCCTTTACTCTCCAACACGATGAGATTTGCTTGGAATTGTAGTCCTTTGAACTCAATGACCACTCCTCGGCAGTAACCCTGAGCGATTTGCTTATTCCCGGGGGACTTGATGATCATAGATTTTTCCAAGGGAAGTATCGGAAAATCATGTTGCAAAACAAAACTCTTCAAAACGAACGAATGGGAAGCTCCAGAATCAAACAAAACCATGGCAGGTACTGTGTTGACAGGGAACGTACCGAGCACGATGTCTGGGGCATTCTGCGCCTCTTCCCTGGTCACATGGTTCAGGTGACCCTTCCTGTGGTTGTTGTTGGGGTTGAAATTGTTGCGCTTGGGGGCTGGATTGTTCCCACCATTGTTTGGCTTGGGTGCCGGGTTCTTTGGCTTTGGGCACTGTTTAGCATAGTGCCTTTCTTGACCACAAGCATAGCAGGTGACCCCTGGACGGTATGTGTACTCCTTGTCCCTGGCATGAAACTGTCCGACGGGCTTTGGATCAGTAGTCGTGGATCTCCTTGCGTCTGTCCTTGGAACCTCAGTCTTGCTTCGGTTGTTGCGAGCAAGAGTCGTCTTGTCCCTCTTTCGCTTACAGATATCTTCCAGACTACGGCGCTCATTCTCCAAGGTAATGGCCTTGTCCACCAGAGTTTTAAAATCCGGGAACGTGTGTACAATCAGTTGGCATCTTAGTGCTGGTGCCAGGCCGTCCAGGAATTTTTCCATCTTCTTGCTTTCTGTCATGTGCTCGTCGTAGGCATAACGAGACAGCTAGGTAAACTGACCATTGTATTCTGTCACTGACATGCCTCTCTGCTTCAGGTCATCAAACTCCCTCTTCTTGATCTTTAGGATGCTCTTGGGGATGTGTGCCCCACGGAAGCCTTCCTTGAACTCTTCCCAGGTGATGTTGTGTTCACTGGGATGCATGTGTAGGAAGTTTTCCCACCATGCTGCAGCTGCTCCAGTAAGGTAGTGTGGTGCATAAAGCACCTTCTCATGATCTGAACACTAAGCAATAATCAGTTTCCTTTCAATGTCACGAAGCCAATCATCGGCTTCCAGCGGCCTATCGGTGTGAGCAAAAGTTGAGGGGCGAGTCTTCTGTAACTCAGATAACTTGGAATGTGGTTGATAGGGCTCACGGTGGTTTCCCATATTGATGATATGATTCATCATCTCTTGGTGCTGTTGTTGGCTTTGCTCGAAGAGACGGCATACTTGAGACAGGGCTGCTTCGCTGTCTTGTTGGCTGGACTGACCCTGAGTGAAATTGTTGCTAGTCTGTGTCCCATAAACCTCTTCTGGCTGATTGGGCATGGAGCGAGTCCATGGGCGAGACATTTTTCCAGTATGGGGTATTATTGTGCAAAACCCATGAGAAAAACTGTCTAGCACAAGGAAAATCTTGCAAAGGCAACAATTTAAGAGACCTCAAGGTTTTTCAAAAAAACATAAACGATTTTGCATGGAGAAGAACTGCTTAGCAAATATCTTACACGCGAAAAGCAAACACACGATACAGCACTCAGGATGCGCGTACACATCCTGACATGTTATTTAGACTAGCGTACTACTCTGGAAGGCAGCAAACACACCAATACAAACTAGCATATAGATAAAACAACACATCATACAAGTAGGCATAACGCACGGCTACTCGGCGCGCTCAGTCGGAGATGGTGAAGATTTCCTTCCCCTTGCCGATGGCAAGACTCAGCGGTCCAGGAGAATCAACCTCCACCTCCTCTCTAGCTGGCTCCTGGCGCGTAACGCTGCGCTGCGGTGACGGTGCGGGGGCGACTGGTGGTAGAGCGGGTGCGGCAGGCGGTGCGGCTCTGACTGGAGTGGGGGCGATGACTCGGTCGAACTCCTCACTGGTAGGCAGACGGCGAGCAGTGGCCAAAACGGCCGGTGCATACGAGGCTGAAGACGAGACGAAAGTCAGAGGCGGCGCCGTGTTGAGAAGCTCCTTCCTGCTGGCAGGACCGCCCCGGACTAAGTCCATGCGGGCAGCCACAAGATCATCCACGAGGTTGTCGAAAGACTCCTCCAGAGCCTTGAGATACTCCACAACCATCTCGATGGCTTCATCTCGCTCTCCCCGATGGCAGGCGAATGCATAGTGGCTGGTGTATGGCACATGGCATGGGAGGTAGCGGTAGCGACGAGTCTTCATCGTAGCAAGGATGTCCCGAATACGAGCTATCGCCTCACGGGCAGCCATCTGCATGGCATGCCTCTTCGTAGGCATGGCCCTTCCCACAAAACGGAAGTGGCGAGCAGCAGAACGTCCTCCCTTGAATTGCACCACAGCTTGGTGCATAGACACGTCGTTGCTGAGCTTGTGCTGATAGAGTGTGAACTCCGGGCGAGCTGCTGGCCCGATCGCGAGCTTGGTGAGGGAGACGAGGAGCTTGACAAACCCCTCGGGCACGTTCGTGAACAATTGATTCTCACAGCTGCTGCCAGCCATCTACAAAAGTAGGCAAAAATTCTGAGTAGTCATGTCATAAATTTATGATGACCAACAGAAAATAGCTACAATTGCAAAATGCTGAAAAAGCACAAAAGATGCTAACAACCGATTAGCGATCGCACCTAGTGGCTTCCTACAGTCAGCCTGGCTCTGATACCAAGCTTGTCACGACAGGTTTTTCAATAAAATAATTATTGAGAGACCAATCCCTTTTACGGACCAGTAAGGAAGAATTCCTTCTCACTGGTAGACAATATCTCGGTCACAGAAGAAAAATACCAGGAGTACTGAATATAATACAAGGTTGAGCGGAGATTGCCCAACAATTTATTACATGCACGCCGATAAAACACGATGGCGGATAGGGTGGCATAACTACTAACTCACGATAATAACGATGGTGGAAATATCACCGCGAAGCGAGTGATATGACTCCTGAAGACTACAGCTCTTCGAGCGTCGGAGTGAAGCTCGAGGAGACTTATTGCGGGTGGCGGAAGCGTATATAAAACAAGTGACCAATATCCGGGATCGCGCAGGACTGACTGGGACTCCTCTAGGCGTCGGACGCGCTATCAAACTCTTCATCCAAGAGATCGCCTTCGTTAACATCTGGCCAAATCAACGAGCCAGGTGAGTAGTATGAAAGTACTCGCAAGACAGTTCGGACATAAGATATAACAAATGTAAACATGAAGCATATGAACAAGTCAAACAGTGCGATCAGACATAGAGGTAATAAATACTTGGTGCCAAACGAGGGTCTGAATGACTCCTCGAGAGGAAAATGCAAGAATATTAATACTGGTGCCAAACGAGGGTCTGAATGACTCCTCGAGCGGAAAATGCAAGAATAATAATATTGGTGCCAAATGAGGGTATGAATGACTCCTCGAGAGGAAACTGCAGAATAGTAATACTGGTGCCAAACGAGGGTCTGAATGACTCCTCGAGCGGAAAATGCAAGAATAATAATACTGGTGCCAAACGAGGGTCTGAATGACTCCTCGAGCGGAAAATGCAAGAATAATAATACTGGTGCCAAACGAGGGTATGAATGACTCCTCGAGCGAAAAATGCAAGAATAATAATACTGGTGCCAAACGAGGGTCTGAATGACTCCTCGAGCGGAAAATGCAAGAATAATAATGCCACAGTCGGGCGTCGGGGCGACACCACATAAAGGGCTTATAATCGAAAATAAAGGCGATGCATGCCACAGTCGGACGTCTGAGCGACATCACATAAAGGGCTTATATTTAAAGCAAGAAACAAGGACACGCCACAGTCGGACGTCTGCGCGACGTCACATAAAGGGCTTATATTGTAGCTTAATAATTCAATAGTTCAGGAACATAAATTATCACAAGTACGAGACAAATATAAAGTTAGTCCATCCACAGGAATAACAAATAAACTGGAGTTACCACTTGAGCTTGTTCACCGGGGACACGTTTTCCACGCGGATAGATATGAATATACTAATTACACTACTTGATCATGGATACGATGACTTGGAAGGAATTGACTCTGCAGAGTTTGTACTTAACCACAGCCAACGGACTTCAGTAGTCACGTGGACTAGTTCCGTTTACGGTGTTTTAGAAGAAACACCTCTAACAAGTACACACCCAATTCAACATTCCGAAGCCAGGGATCACCCTCGGCAACGTTCAAGAAAAACCTTGAGACGGGGATGCTACAACCTCACGTAGCATGGGATCAAATTTCTATACGCGCGCTCTAAGGGGGTGCCCCCCCTCTCGGTCCCAACCGGAAACACCCATGCCCCCTGACCGGATGACTGGCTTTAATCCTGGGCCAAGGTACCATCATCCCGGCCTCTCTGTTTGGTGTGCACACGGAAAGAGGTTACCAACTTACTAAACCGCATCCTGGCAAATGAAACATGTGGTAGCACGGAAGGGGGAAAGAACGATAACGTGACTCCGTCCACGTTAACGTCGGAGAAAGTCGGATGACGCAAGGCTGGTATGCTACAACAGTACCACCTTGCTGCCCTTCATGTCACCACATGATTAGGCCATCTCTCATCAGAGATCACCGCAACTTTGGAACAGGGAGGGGAAAAGAACGATAACGTGACTCCGTCCACGTTAACGTCGGAGAATGTCGGATGACGCAAGGCTGGTATGCTACAACAGTACCACCTTGCTGCCCTTCATGTCACCACATGATTAGGCCATCTCTCATCAGAGATCATCGCAACTTTGGAACATGCGGGTAGTTGCCTTACAAGCAACGAGGTATTCACCGACACTCATATGCCACGCACAAACTTTCACACAAACATGCAAAACATCTGCCATATCAAATGTTCAAACATGCTTGCCTGGTTCGGAGAAGTCGGAGTCTAGCTCGGCGAAGTTCGCGGCTCCGTCACCTCTTCCGGAACCTACGGCAATAACGAAAATGGGCACTAACGTGAAAACCAATGGGTGCACAGAAACTTCTCCAAAGTTTTTCCAAATAAATCTCATAAAAAAACTAGACAAAATTTTAAGACTGTCAGAAAAAGAATCACTCAAAAATCCCTTTTATTAAAAAGTTATAAAGGTTTCTGTCCAGGGACTTATCTGTAATGAAACAGAAAAGTTCCAGGGTTTAAACTAAGAACCCAGAAAACGCTCCGGAAAGAAATGCGCTAGCTAAAGAAAGAAAACGTATTTTGCCCGAAGGCGCCAACAGAAAACGGTTCAGGAAAAAATAGAACAGAGGCTGACATGCGGGGTCCACATGTCAGGTTTGAAAAGCTCGCCGGCGCCCGAAGACTGCGGTGGACGCCGGCGTCGAACCACGGCGAGTCAGGAGGATCGGAGGGTACCAAGAGCTTCAGCGTGTTCTTCTGCGTCGGTGGGTGGTGGACTCGACCAACGGGGAGCACCACGTCGACGGCGACACTATCTCCGGCGGACGGCGGTTCGGGTGATGGTGGGGAACTCCGGTGGAGGGCTGCAAACTTCGAATTGAACCGCGGGTCAGAAGGAGAGATGCATAGTGAAGCTACTGGCAAGAGATGGGAGGCGGAGGTGCACGCACGGGGGCGAATCGAGCTGGATCCCGTGGCGGGTCGCGGCGGCCGGAGTCGAGGAAGGAGACCTCCTCGGGGCCCTTCCAGTGGCTAGGCGTGCTCTAGGTGGAGTGCAGGGATGGTGTGTGCTCGAGTTGAAGCTCGGGGCCTCTATTTATAGGCGGATCGACGGGGTGGCCGTGAACGGAGAATCTCCGGCGAGCAATTACGGCGATGCAGTGGATTGGCAGGAGGTTTGAGTGGCCAGGCAGCATCAGTGGAAGTTACTGGTGTCATTCCACTGCTAAACGGAGTTAGTCTTGGCGTAATGGCGTTGGTCCACGGTGAGATGGCCGCACAGGCTCGACGGCGGCAGAGAGCGCGCTCCGCGCCCTGCGGTTCACAACGAGAGCGGCAGCGCGTTCGGGGGAGTGGAAGGCCACGCGGCGAGCTCCGGTGGCTTGGGCGGCGCTGGGTGGCGCCGTCAGCGCCGTGCCTCCCACTGGCGGCCGCAAAGCCGCCGCTGGCGTCGGTCACGGGGCGGCGCACCTTCTGCTACTCGTCGCCGACGTCCGCAAGGTGCCAGACGCTCGTGCGGTGCAGGAACAAGGGGGAGGGGACGGGGAGCAAGGCGACACAGTGGCACTGGCGAGATCGACATCGGGTTCTGAAGAAAACGACAGTGCACTGCAATGTTCTCTGAACTTAACTGAATCTTGAGATTGACAATGCACTGCAGGTGTTCGACAGAAAGATTTGGCAATGAGATAAATTTTTCTGGAGCTGGTACTTGGTGAGGTGACCACTCAATGCACCCAGAGGCTGCCTGAGTTTACTTGGAATTTTTCGAAAAGGATTTGAATGAATTTCACCCAATTTGACAAATCTGGTCCAAACTTGCAGCAAGTGTAGTTTGAAAATTTTGAACTGAAGACCAGTGGATCTTCCTGGATCTTGGTTGAGGGTTCAAAGGACTAGGAGGGGAAAAAGGTTTGGGGGCAAAAATCAAGACAGAAAATGGAGTTCCTTTGTAAAATCACCAATGGCTAGAATAGAAGACAGAAATTTATTTGAATAAGATTTAAATGGAAAATAAACATAGGGGAGGTTCAACTTGCTGGATTAGATGCCAAACATGATCCAAAGATGAGGGGAGGGTTAGGAGAGAGTATTTGCACTAAGGCCATGGCAAGAGGGAATTGTTGAAAGTGGTAAAGGATTATTCCAAAAGCCATAGTGCAAATTTCAAAGAGGTTTTCAAAAGGCATTTTCCCAAGTGAAAAGTATTTTGTCTTGAGTCCAAATGAAAAGCAAGAACCTCCAAGACCAAAGACAGATCTTGGGTGAATCCAAATAAAACTTTTGCCATAAAAAAATATTTGAAAGGGAGAGTTCTTTTGAAGAAAAATTTTAATCACCTCCCTCAAGTCAAATAAAATCTTTTGAAAAATCCAATTAAAAACTTGGGTGTCACAACACCTACCCCCTTAGGAAAAATCTCGTCCTCGAGATTTCTGCTGATCCTCAAATAGATATGGATACTCTGCCTGGAGAAAATCTTCCCTTTCCCATGTGGCTTCATCCTCAGTGTGGTTGCTCCACTGAACCCTGAAAAATTTTGTCGTTTTCTGACGGGTCCTCCTCTCAGATTCTTCCAAAATCTTTTGAAAAATCCAATTAAAAACTTGGGTGTCACAATACATTTCTCTGATTTGGGTTTGAGCTTATCAGTATGAAACTTTTTCACATAAGCATCGCAACCCCAAATTTTAAGAAATGACAACTTTTGGTTTCTTGCCAAACCAAAGTTCATAGGGTGTCATCTCAACGGATTTAGATGGTGCCCTATTTATGTAACATCCCAAATTTTCAATTCGGAATGTTATACATTAGAGCATCATTGCATATCATATTTTATTTGCATTTTGATTTTGATCCTAGAAATTCTACGCAACTCAAGGACCCACGGAGAGAGTTGGCGATTTCGTTATTTTCATATTTGGGTTTCCTCAAATTTTGAAAAGAGGATCATTTGATTTAATTTATTTTATCTTCAATTATTTCATTTATAAAAATACGAGAGAGGGAATAAAATGACTTTCCCAAAAATAAGAAATGTTGAGGATTTAATAAAAAATCAAATATTATTTTATTTGGAAGTTTTCGCTATTTTATTTGAATCTAGGAAAAATTGCACGTTTTTCAAAACTGCATTTTAGGGCCAAGAAAATGTTCATCTCATTCTAAATATTTTATTTAGATGGTGAAAATTTGTTTTGGCATTCTTAGATTTTTATTTTATTTCCTAGAATTTTTCTTAGTTTCGGCAGAATTGTTTAAAAAAAAGTCGCGCGCCCGACTGGGCCGAGGCCCAGCCGAGCCGGCCCGCCTCCCCGCCGCCGTGTCCCGGGCGAAGACC
>NC_057814.1:156847436-156856047 GCF_018294505.1 Triticum aestivum
CCCGACGAGGTAGCCGCCCGCCGTCGCCGCCTTTTTTTAAACCCGTTCGGTTTTTTTTAGAAAACCTAGATCCGGTTTTTTTAGAAAACCCTAGTTTTCGTTTTTTAGATTAGATCGGTTTTTTTCGGTTTAGTTTTTTTTAGCGGACGTTCGTCCTTACGTTCGTTTTAACGAACGAGTTCGCCGTTTAGTCACTGTTAACGAACGTTCGTTCGTTGGCCTGTTCGTCCGTTTTCTTTTTCTCGGATTTTCCGCTATTATTTCTGGTCGCGATTTCCGATCTGTTTTTCGTTTTCGTTTTTCTTTTTGCTCGTTTGTCGGAATCAGGCGATTCAAGCGCCTAGAGTTTCATCTTGAAGCCCTCTTTCCGTTTAACCAACTCAAACAAGTTTTTGCTACTGTAAAATTTGACTTAGGTCCAGATTAGTAAACGAAGCTTGTTTCTTTCGCCGTTTGACTTTCGTTGCTTCGTTTGATTTGATTCTTTTTGCAAACCGGAGTTCTTAAGTTGAACTTTCTGGTTAGATCTCTTATTCGAGTTTTACCTGTGCATTAGATGAGTACTTATTGTATGCTTGTTTGTTTGCGATAGCGTACCCAGAATGCGCCGCTTGCTACTTCGAATCCCTAGGTTTCACAGATCATCAGCAAGGCAAGTAACACTTTGATCATACTTTTCATTACCCAGTTTTATTGCATTAGATCAATCCTCAAACACTGCATGATTAGGATCTGATTAAATTGTGGGTTTTGGGAAGTAGATGAGGTAGTACCTATTACCTGTTTTTTATTCAAACCCTTGGGAGTTACTTCTACGTTTGCTTATATTGCTATGCTATAATCGTAGACGTGGATTGGGTTTGAGTGTATCCATGACAGATGTGAGTTTGTTAATTAATGGTTCAACTTAAGGTGGCAACTTAAATACACATCTGGGTGGATTGAGGCACCTGAGTATTCCAGCGATTGCCTTTTTTTATGGACCGCCACCCAGGCTCAAAGGGATCATAAGATTATTCATGCTAGAAACTTCCGTGTGCAGCCGCAAGCTATTATGGGCTCTAGCATAGTTGATTAAGTTGTGTGAACTCTTACAGTGGTAGACTAGCAGATGTAGGGGAAGTAGGTGTAACTGTCTACCCGATCATAAGGTGCTAACGCTTCTGACAGACTATGTCTCGGTCATCCGTTTCTCAAACACCATGTAGTGTGAGAATCCCAACGGAGGAGATCGAGTCTTGCGGGGAAAAGTGCACAAACCTCTGCAGAGTGTACAATCTAATCATGGTTAGCTGTGTCCCCGGTTATGGACAACTTGAGTATCTAGTACTTGGATTATCATGTGAATCTCATCATGTTACTTTAATTAATTTTGTTGGGATTAATGTTGAAACTTAATTGGGATTGAGATGATGTCACCCATTCTCAATGTTTGACAACCACCATGATAGTTAAATAAAATTTATTCCTTTGCAGTAGGGAAAATTTGGCTTTTCGCAAAACTGTAACCATAGAGCTTTCCACCAGCCAAATATGCATGTAGTATAGCATTATTTTGTTCATTACTCTCTATGTGTCACATTGCCAGCATATTTCATGTGCTGACCTGTTTTCGGGCTGCAACATTTCATGTTGCAGACCTTTCAGACGACGAGTAAGGTGCCTTAGGTCGTGGTCTTATACTCAGTGATGCCGTTGGAGTTGATGGACTCACTTATCTTCCAAGCCTTCCGCTATTATCGTTATTATATGGCCTTAAGCCATATTTATTGTAATAAGTTCTCTTTTGAGACATTCGATGTAATAAGTGTGTGATTGCTACTCTGTTATAAATCCTTCGAGTACTGTGCGTGTCAGCATTACTGATCCAGGGATGACACTGATGCACAGAGACTTGACCGTCTGAGGTCTGGTCGCTACAAGATGGTATCAGAGCACACGCTGACTGTAGGACACGACCACTAAGCTTAAACCCTATATCACTATTCTCTTCTCATTTTTGACTCCTCTCCATTTTCCACTCTTTTAGGATGGCGGATGCCAGGAACAAGTTCATGCAACCAGATGAAGATACACCCTTTGGACGCCACTTGAAGGAAGTCACTAGATACCTGAACAACGGAATACCAAGCTTCACCGGAACCTACAATGCCACACTACCAGAAGAGGAGCGTTGGATGATTCAAGTTCAAGTTCCAGGAAGGACGTTCATGCCCGTCACCGAGCCCATAGAGTTTTCCTTTGATGCACCAACCTGGAGTCTAGGAAAGAGCATGGCAGCCCACATCACCATGGGACGCATTGGAGAAGTTTACCACAAGGAGCTTAAGGATACCATTTACCATATTTGTGGGCACCGAGATGAGCAATGGGAGATGATCAGTACCAAGAAGGATAGATCAATTGCAGCTTTCATCCAGGAGCAAAACCAACACATTCGTCGCCAGGAGAACCAAATGTGCACAGGCATGATAGATCTGGAGAAGGCATTGACCAAGATCACGTAGCTAGAGGAAGAACTCAAGGCTACGCGCGAGGATTATATGGAGGAAATCGTCGCACTGGTGGAGAAGAATGACGACCTGGAAAAGAAGAACGGAGTATTCATGGGAGACCCAGCACCAGGAGGAGAAGACGATGATTGTGCTTGCCCGGATAACTACATCATCATCGACGACACCGACTCGGACCCCAGTGAAGATGACTTTGTTGATGAAGCTGGAGCAGATATCATGGAGTCTTCGACCGATCAAAATTTCTAGTAGACCACCATAATCAGTAGTAGTATTCCCCCATGTATACAGTATAGTCCGAGCACTTTGTGATGATAGTTAGATCGATTGTATGCCTTGTTTGAATTGATTTGAGTGATATTGATTGTGTTTGTCTCATGTGCATATGGGTAGTGTTTTCTCTCTAGACCTCATTCTATTCTAAATTCTCATCTTTTCTAAACCCATCAGATGCCTCCGAGACGCGACACCGGATTTGTTTTCCCACCGGAGATCACTCCGTTGATTCAGCAGCAGAATGTCTTGATGCAAGCACTAGTACAGAACCAAGGCAACAACAACCCACCACCACCACCACATGTTGATCACTTAACCCGTTTCTTGAGACTGAATCCGCCGGTGTATTCCAGTAGCACCGAGCCGATTGTTGCAGATGATTGGCTCCGCAAAGTTGGAAGGGAGTTGACCACTGCAGGATGCACAGATGCGGAAAGAGTGCGTTTTGCCGCACATCAGCTTGATGGACCCGCAGCATCATGGTGGGAGAATTACACAGCCACACACCCTATAGACACTGTCACATGGGACCAGTTCCAGCAAGCTTTTTGTACTGCCCATGTTTCAGCAGGAGATATGGCCATGAAGAAGCGTGAGTTTCGCAACCTACGCCAAGGAGGACGCACCGTAGGCCAGTATGTGGAGGATTTTAGTAAACTAGCACGTTATGCCCCAGATGACGTTGCTACTGATGCAGCCAAGCAGGAGAAGTTTTTGGAAGGACTGAATGATGAGCTGAGCATGCAGTTGATGGTAGCAACCTTCAACAACTACTAGGAGTTGGTAGATAGAGCTCTCATGATTGAAGGGAAGCAGCAGCAGATTGAAAACCGCAAGAGGAAGTATGGACAAGGGAAGTACAATTCTGGAGCTCAGCAGAAGCCACGTTTTACCCCGAAATCGGGAGGACATTTTTAGCATACCCATGGAGGAGGTAGTTCGCACAATCATAATGGCCCCAAGAATGGTAACAGGAATGGAGGAAGCAACGGCCAGAACCGTACCAACCCATCAACCCCAGCCAAGAGAGACCTGAGCCAAGTCACTTGCTATAAGTGTCAGAAGACTGGACATTATGCCAATGAATGTCCTGAAGCCCAGAATGGAAATGGCAAAGGAAGCTCTGGGAAGAAGCCGAACCCTTTCAATAAAGGACATGTGAACCACGTTAACGTGGAGGAGGTTGAAGCCCAGCCAGATGCAGTAATAGGTAAGTTTTTGGTTAAGTCATTTACTGCACTCATTCTTTTTGATACTGGTGCATCGCATTCATACATATCAAGGGGATTCGTGGATAAGTATAAACTGCCCACCAAAGTTCTTAGAACACCTATGTTAGTGAGTTCACCAGGAGCAGAGTATATGGCAAGCCAAGGATGTTTTCAGATGCCATTAGCCATAGGTAGGCATGTTTTCCCCTCAGACTTAAGAATCTTGGAGTCGCAAGGTTTGGATGTGATTTTGGGTATGGATTGGCTGTCGATGTACGGAGGAAACATCGATTGCGCCAGTAAGACGATTTTACTTACCACCCCAGAAGGAAGAAGTATTAAGTATGTATCCCGGCATGTGCCGAAGAGGACTCAGGTGAATTCCTTATCAGGAGTTGTACAGGAGGAAGTACCAGTGGTGAAGGATTTCCCTGACGTATTTCCAGAGGAGTTGCCAGGCATGCCACCAGATAGAGACATCGAGTTTTTGATTGAGCTTTTGCCAGGCACAGGGCCAATATCTAAGAGACCGTACAGGATGCCCGCAAAAGATTTGGAGGAGATTAAGAAGCAGATTAAGGAGTTACTGGATAAAGCCTATATTCGCCCAAGTTCTTCACCTTGGGGATCGCCAGTACTTCTAGTGGAGAAGAAGGATGGATAGTTAAGGATGGTTGTTGATTATCAAGGATTGAATGAAGTGACCATCAAAAACAAGTACCCACAGCCGATGATCAACGATTTGTTTGATCGCTTACAAGGAGCTAAGGTATTTTCCAAGATCGATCTGCGATCAGGATACCATCAGTTGAAGATTCGAGAGCAGGATATACCTAAGACAGCTTTTACCACCAGGTATGGGCTATACGAGTATACCGTTATGTCATTTGGTCTGACTAACGCACCTGCCTATTTCATGAACCTGATGAACAAAGTGTTTACGGAGTTTTTAGATAAGTTCGTCGTAGTGTTCATTGATGACATTTTGGTCTACTCAAAGAACGAAGAGGAGCATAAGGAGCATTTGCGTTTGGTACTTGAGAAGCTCAGAGAACATCAGCTATACGCCAAGTTCAGCAAATGTGAGTTTTGGTTGAAGGAAGTTGGATTCCTTGGACATGTTATATTCGGAGAAGGAATAGCAGTAGACCCCACCAAAGTTGACACTGTAACAAACTGGGAATCACCCACATCAGTTGGAGAGATCCGGAGTTTTCTTGGACTCGCAGGATACTACCGAAGATTCATTGAGAATTTCTCAAGGATTGCAAAGCCCATGACGGAGCTTTTGAAGAAGGACACCAAGTTCAATTGGACTGAGGAATGTGAAGCTAGTTTCCAGGAGTTGAAGAAACGTTTGGTTGCATCACCAGTGTTGATTCTGCCAGATCAGCGCAAGGATTATGAAGTATACTGCGATGCTTCTCGTCGAGGACTTGGAGCAGTGCTTATGCAGGAAGGAAGAGTTGTTTCATATGCCTCACGACAGCTTAAGCCCCATGAGTTGAATTATGCTACGCATGATTTGGAGTTAGCAGCCATAGTACATGCGTTGAAGACATGGAGACACTTTCTCATCGGAAACCACTACGAGGTGTACACGGATCATAAGAGTTTGAAATACATCTTCACGCAGAAAGAGTTGAATCTCGGGCAAAGGAGATGGTTGGAGCTCATAAAGGATTATGATATGAGATTGCATTATCACCCCGGAAAGGCTAACGTAGTAGCATATGCGTTGAGCCGCAAGAGCCATGTCAACACACTCATGACCGGAGAGTTACCAAAGGAATTAGCCGAGGATCTTCGTGAGCTATGTTTGGAGATAGTTCCGAGAGGCTATGTTGCCGCATTAGAAATACAATCTACTTTGATGGATAAGATCAGAGAAGCTCAGAAGACTGACAAGGAGATTGCCGAAATAAAGGAAAGGATGCGCAAAGGAAAAGCCAAGGGATTTCGTGAGGAGGAGCACGATACCTTATGGTTTGAGGACCGCGTTTATGTGCCTAATGATCAGGAGATCAGGAAGTTGATTCTGCAAGAGGCCCATGATTCGCCGTATTCGATTCACCTAGGAAATACCAAGATGTATTTGGATTTGAAGGATACTTTCTGGTGGACCAGAATGAAGAAGGATATTGCGGAGAACGTAGCAGTTTGTGATGTATGTCAGAGAGTGAAGGCAGAGCATCAGAAACCAGCAGGATTGCTACAGCCATTGCCGATACCCGAATGGAAGTGGGATAAGTTAGGCATGGATTTTATCACAGGATTGCCCATGACTCGTTCAGGCTATGACTCAATATGGTTTGTAGTCGATCGTTTGACGAAAGTAGCTCATTTCATCCCAGTGAAGACCACTTACACCAGTGCTAAGTTGGCAAAGATATACATGACCAGGATCGTATGTCTGCATGGAGTTCCGAGGAGCATTGTATCAGATAGAGGAACCCAGTTTACCTCAAAGTTCTGGCATCAGTTACATGAAACTTTGGGTACCAAGCTAGAGTTCAGTACAGCCTTTCATCCACAAATAGATGGACAGACCGAAAGAGTGAATCAGATTTTGGAGGACATGTTGAGAGCTTGTGCGCTAGATTATGGATCTAGTTGGGACGACAATTTACCGTATGCAGAATTTTCTTACAACAACAGCTATCAATCCAGTCTGAAGATGGCCCCTTTCGAAGCTTTGTACGGAAGGAGGTGTAGAACACCATTGTTATGGGATGAAGTTGGAGACCGTCAGTTGTTTGGACCAGATTTGATTAAGGAATCTGAACAGAAGGTGAAGTTGATTCGCGATAGGCTCAAGGCAGCCCAATCCAGGCAGAAGAGCTATGCGGATTCTAAACGCAAGGAGACTGTTTACGAAGTCGGAGACAAAGTTTATCTTCATGTATCCCCACTTCGAGGAGTTAAGCGCTTTGGAGTTAAGGGAAAGTTAGCTCCACGATTTGTAGGACCATACAAAGTTTTGGAGCGTATGGGAGAAGTTGCTTACAAGTTGGAATTACCCGAAGGATTGTCAAGAGTTCACGATGTGTTCCATGTTTCCCAGTTGAAGAAGTGCCACGCAGAGATGGCTGATATACCATTGAGAGATACCGTGCCGCTGGAAGCGATTCAGTTGGATAGTGATTTGACCTACGAGGAGAAACCAGTTAAGATTCTTGAATATGCCAGCCGAGTCACCCGCAGCAAGGTTATCAAGTTTTGCAAAGTTCAGTGGAGCCACCATACCGAGGATGAAGCCACCTGGGAGCGAGAGGAAGATCTACGGAAGGACCACCCTCACCTATTTTCCAGCCAACCCGAATCTCGAGGGCGAGATTCATCTTAAGGAGGGTAGGTTTGTAACATCCCAAATTTTCAATTTGGAATGTTATACATTACAGCATCATTTCATATCATATTTTATTTGCATTTTGATTTTGATCCTAGAAATTCTACGCAACTCAAGGACCCACGGAGAGAGTTGGGGATTTCGTTATTTTCATATTTGGGTTTCCTCAAATTTTGAAAAGAGGATCATTTGATTTTATTTATTTTATCTTCAATTATTTCATTTATAAAAATACGAGAGAGGGAATAAAATGAATTTCCCAAAAATAAGAAATATTGAGGACTTAATAAAAAAATCAAATATTATTTTATTTGGAAGTTTTCGCTATTTTATTTGAATTTAGGAAAAATTGCACGTTTTTCAAAACTGCATTTTAGGGCCAAGAAAATGTTCATCTCGTTCTAAATATTTTATTTAGACGGTGAAAATTTGTTTTGGCATTCTTAGATTTTTATTTTATTTCCTAGAATTTTTCTTAGTTTCGGCGAAATTGTTTAAAAAAAAGTCGCGCGCCCGACTGGGCCGAGGCCCAGCCGAGCCGGCCCGCCTCCCCGCCGCCGACCCGGACAGAGTCCGAGCCGGACTCCGCCTCCGCCGCTGCCTTGCCCCCTCCCCCAAGCCACCACACCCCCCCTCTTTAAATAGCCGCCGCCGCCCCCTCACCCCGCCACCCGCCCCGCCTCCCGCTGCCGCCTTCCCGGCGCCGCCGCCCGGAGCCCCGCAGCCCCACCGGACCCCGCCGGAGTCCGACGAGGTAGCCGCCTGTTTGGTTTCTATATCATACTCCCACCATTCCTAAATATTTGTCTTTTTAGAGATTTCAACAAGTGACTACATACGGAACAAAATGAGTGAATCTACACTCTAAAATATGTCTATATACATCCGTATGTGGTAGTCCATTTGAAATCTCTAAAAAGACAAATATTTAGGAACGCAGGGAGTATATGGGAATTATGCAATGCCATCTTCTTTAGCCAGGCATCATATACGTGAATCATGCAATGCCATCCTGTTTAGCCAGTCATCGTATATGTGAATTGTATTGTGCCATATTTTTTCCATAATGTATTCCATTTGTCAACAATGTTTATACATTCATCTACTCTTCCTGTGCATCAGCCATTTGAGTCGGTCATGGGAAAATCTGGAGTGAAAACAAGGTCTTCTGAGCAGTCAGTGCTACTTGTCGATGCAGATTTCTTGCTGGTTACAGATAGCTCCACAGAGGAGAATTTAAAGAGAGATGACCAGTCGTAGTC